>NW_019525337.1:1323000-1338645 GCF_002814215.2 Seriola lalandi dorsalis
AATGTTGATCTCTTGTCTCATATTCATCTTTTGGTGTCAAACCCAAATGTTTTCAGTCTACGGCAAAAATAAAGGAATTGGCCTCACTGTTCCAATACTTTTGGAGGGGAGTGTATTTAATTAATGTGAATTTTCTCTTGTATCATAGTAATAAAAACCTTAAGTATGACATATATAAGATGCAACCTGATTAGTTATGATTAACAACATAACTTTACTGATTCTGACAGCAGGTTCTGGTAACACAAAAAGCAACACTGGGGTTTTTTGAGGTGAAGCAGCAGTGAAGCGTGAGTGACCGACCTGGTCGTCGTATCTGTAGGTTAGAAACTGATCCTCTGTGGCGTCCTCCATGAAACTGCCCTGAGGTGAGAGGGCGAACTCCGGCAGGAACACTGCACTCTCCGGCTGACTCTCTGCACACTGACGATAACACACACACACACACACACACACACACACACACACACACACACACACACACACACACAGGCAGAGAGAGAATTTCAATGACTTAAAGTAAGATCATGAACATGCACCAAATCTGTAGCACACACACACACACACACACACACACACAGAGTGACAGACACAGATCCCTCTACACACTCGTTAAGAACACCCCTCGTTCTGCCGCTTTTGCTTGTTTACACTGAACCAAACAACAACAACACAATGCCGCCCGAGTGTTTTGCTTTCAGATAGCCACAGACTCAGAGGCCTGACGTGTGACTCAACAGTGTGTGTGCCTGTCTCTCCCTCTCACACAGACCTGGATCTGGTTCTGTGACCAATTCGTTCTCCTCCTCAACTCACAGGAGAGAAAAGCTGTGATCAGATGTGACCAAGCTGATTCTTCACAAACTCTGCTCCACCGTCAGTCTCATGCTGGATGTTTGAGGGACAGAGAGAGACTTTGTGAGTGTGTGTGTCCTGGCCACTTGAACTGTGTGTGAGAGAGATGATCCGCCATTAAGATTAATGGGAGTGGTGTCTCCTACAGGCTTTTAGAGCCACTTAGAGACAGACACAGCAGAAGTGCCACTGGTATGTGTTTCCCTGGGGAGTGTCTGAGAAATGGCACACTTTCATCACTAACCTCTTGACTCTCTCTCTTTAGTTCTCTCTCTCTCTCTCTCTCTCTCTCTCAGATTCATCTGCTATACTGTGATGACCACAACTCAGTACATCAGCAGGTTTTTACCAGCAGCTGAATTCTCCACAGAGGTGTCCTCCTCTCCATAACAAACACACCAAGATTAAAACCAGTAGAAACACCTATAAAGCAGTTTACCTTTAAAAAGCAGAGATTCAGCGACGCTCTTCAGTGACACAGGACAGGACGTCTCCAGCAGCTGGGAGCTGAGCTGTCTAACATTTCCTCAGCTTGTTTCTCTGATAACTTCAGATCCAGACGTCCTGCGACTAAAATCCTTCATCTGCTTCAAATGTATTTTCATACATCAACATATGAGAGGTAACAGTTACACTGCTGTAGATTTAAGTCCCTGTACTCACCCATTAGAAGCTCATACACAGACCCTGACAGATACAAACCAACTGTGTCCCAGTTTTACACAAGCTCACACACATCAGATGCCAGTGTGGACAGAGCTCTGGTCTGACTGAATGTACTGGACCAACAGGAAATGATGCAGGACGTCAGCTGACCGTCACACTGTGAGAACACTGAAAATATTATTTACCAATTTAATTTATATTCCCCAATTTATTTATTTGATTTAAAGTTGAATCAATTAGTTGATCCACAGAAAAATAGCTTGCAACTATTTTGAAAATGTATTCACTGCTGTGATACTGAAAATCCTCGGGGTCCTGCTTGTGAGGACTCTCTTTTTTTCTCTTTTCAAGACAGTTAGACTGAATATCTGAAGATGTCCTAATGGATCTGATGCAATTTTTTGATATTTTCTGATATTTTTTGTACCAAAAATGTCATTAGTTTCTTGAAATAATAATGCAAACAATAATAAAAATATTATATATAAATTTCATCCTCCGGGCCCCACATTCTGTACACACAGTCATTAAAAACCCTGTTCAAGTCCAGATCCCTGTTCTAATGAGAGTACAGCCAATCAAGCTAATGTTAGCCTTCAGCTGCTAGGAGTCCATGCTTTTCTGACATCGCATTTTGTTTGGATTAAACATGTTGCTGCTAACTGAATCGTCCACTTGCTGAAAAAAACTTGTTGTTAAGAGGTTGAAAAAAAAAATGATGTCACTCACGCAGGTGAGAGGAGAGAGCTCATTGGCCAGATTAGGATTTTCCAGCAGGCCTTACTCCATAACTTTTGAGAAGAATGTAACCAAATTAAATAAATGATGGGTAAAAAATAATAGTTCTCTTGAATAAATAATTAAGTTTTGAAACATTTCAATAATAAAAAAAAATATTTATAAAAATATAAAAAAAGTGCATTCAAGATCAACAGTGGCTGACTTGATGGTGAACCTGTACTGCCAGTGACTTCAGCAGGGGAGTATAAAATGGCTCTACTTCCTGTAGCATAAGTGAGCTCAGTACGGCTGTGACACAGCAGCAGGTTGTTCACACAACTTATGACCTAAAAACGACAGTGTTACCCTCAATATGTGACTGTATGTGACAAACATGACTGATTTTACCAAATCTGTTCACACTGTTTACTCCCCATACAACATGTTGTTCTAAAACACGTTAAGACCAGACACATGAAATTAAATCTCAATAATGTTTTATGAAAACATGGAGGGTGATGGGTGAAGGTGTAGGCCTATGGGGAGAAAGGTCACATACACAAAGTAAGTAAGTATTTATTTCTGTTACAGTGAGAACCATAGACTTGAAAATGAGGGTCTCCGTGTTGTCAGGAGGTGAAAAAAAAAGAAATCGAAAGAATAAAAAATATGACCATTACTTCTTTTACAGCAACAAACTCTGAACCTAACAGTTTTAGCTTTCTGAAATGAAAAACTATAATGTTGCTGTCCATATTTTAAAAACAATGAGCTGCCAGAAGAAGGAGATTAAATAAACTGAGAGAACCATAAAAGAGGATCATGTTATGTGTGTCAGTGAAGCCTTCAGCCAATCATGATAAAGCGCTGTCGTCACAGAGGTGGCCGTTACAGCCAGAGGAGAGACACTGCAGCACCTGACTCAAAAAACTGAAGGCGCCTTGTTCCTGGGAGGTTTTAATGTCATGTGATATGGTGACGCTGCGCAGCGCAGCACCGGTGAAAGTCAAAATTTCTAACCAGTATGCATCACTTCAAGTCAGTGCATTAAGTCCAACGCACTTAAAGACTATGATTCATAATCCCAAGTGTGATGGACCCCTGACAGCTACTGGGCCTCAGTGCAGTGCAATGGCTGAACTATGGACAATTATGCCAATGGTAACAACGTGCTTCCAGTTCCTGTTGGAGAACTCGAGAGTGTCCCAAAACTCTGTGTTATTTTGTATTCCCAAACCCTCCCCGTTAACGAAGAGACCTTCAACACTCGTGAGTGTGAGTCCTCAAAGAGTTATATTCTGTGACAGAGTGGGAGGGTGCAGGGGCCAGATAGGAATTGGACTGGGCCAATAAGTGCATCCCAGCCAGGTCCATCACCTTTTTGTGTCCCTTGGAAACACATTGTCGTTTGTGCTACTTGTTGCACATTTGTCCATTTGGTTGTGTTGTGAGTATTTGCATGTTTTCTTAAGCTGCAGCATGTTGAGCTCTCTGGGCCACTGTGTGGTGCCATTTTGTTTCAATGTTTAACACTTTACAAGATCATTTCTATGGAGGACATGGACTCATAAGGTTTGATTTTGGCCCCCTGCATTATTCACTGTGTGTCTCTGCATAGAGACACAGCAGGGGAATATAATGATCAAAAGCAGAGCTGAGCACTCACTGCAGGAGTGTGTGAAACATCCATCCTGTACAGCTGTTCCTATTGTCATTAAAAGAATGTTTAAGGTTGCATTAATCATCTTTGTCCACTGGGGGCACAGAACGTCAAAACAAGCTAGCAAACATACAGCCACCACATATCCCCAGCTTCTAACTTTATCATGGCTAATGTATTAGTAAATATTTGTCAACTTACTCGTCCAGCAGACACTGAGACATTAGTTTCCATTTTAAGTCATGTGTCTGTCCAGCTGACACATATTAGCACAATATTCAGTCTCCTTTTAGCTCTGTTTTTGTCAGAAGTATCTGCTGTGTAGCAGAGTTCACCTGCTGGTCACTAATTTTGTCATTTGTTGCTGGGCAGGAGGTGAACAGGAGGTTTATCATTCAAGCTCTCGCCAAACGAGTTCACACAGTGCTGATTACGCCCACAGGTAAATCTGTGTTCTGCAGTATACCAGAGTTTTAAATCGGGTGTCTGTGGTGACTTTCCTGTGCTGTGCACTGGTTGAAATGTGTTTTACATCAATCATAGAGTTTGCCAGAGTTGAAGAGGGTGTTCTGCTGTCATAGTGTAAAGATTTGTCAAGGCTCAATTAAGCACTGGACAGACAGCTGTGTTATGTGTCCCCCTTCAAAAAATCCAGGGAACAACATACAGCTGTCAGGTGCTTGTGTTGAGCCTCCAGATATGTTCACAGTGTACATACAGATAACAGAACATGGTGTCAGGAGGTGCAATCGTCGCCACGGAGACGAAACAGCTACAGCAGCAGTAGGGAGGAGCCTGTGGTGTAAAAACTAAGAAAAGTTTCTGATGCTCCCAATAAAAAAAGAAACTCTGGGTTCAGAGAAAGGATCACAGTCTGAAGAAGAAACTGATTGACGGTGAGGACAGCAGACACTAACATTGTTGTGGCTCTTCCTCATTGGACTGAGAGGGCAGAAATGGGTGTCTCCTTACTGCTCTTGGACAGGTTGTGAAATATTAGTAATAGGTTATGAAACTATTACATTTACCTAAATAATGAATTATTATCTTGCAACCTCACACAATTAGCAGGTGCCCAGTAATGGTGGCACTGTAGCTCCTCCCTGCCTTAGCACCTCCTTCATCCCTTTTTGTTTCCTTGCTTACTTCACTTGTTTCCTCTTTACCTCTTCATTTCATCTCTTTCCTTCTCTCATTTGCCATCTTACTGTCCTCTTGCTTCCTTTCTTCTATCCATGTATCCTGAATAACTTCCTTCTCTCCTTGCTTTATTGTTTATTTCCTTCCTCCTTCTTGTGTCCCTTATTTCCTACATTATTGCTTTCTTTCTCGTGTTTTTCTTTTTTACTTATGTCCTTCTTTCTAAGCATGTTGGTTCTTTTTTCACCATTTTACCCATTGCTACCAACAGTTCGATTGTTGTGATCGAAAGACTAAAACAAATTCTTCCTTTTCTTATGCTGGACTAAATGAAGGTTCAGAAACATGTTTTCTAATGTCATCTACAGATAAAGAGCTTGGTGGACGTGACAGACACCCACATTGTTCACAACAACATTGACTCATGAATGAGCAGGATCTGGTGTTAAGTCTTCTTAAGGCACTAAAACTGTGTTCTGCTTTTACTGAGGAGCACAGCAGTACAAGAGGAAGACTAAGCAAAAAGTTAGGTGATAGAGCTTTGAGAGATTAATGATGGTGCTGGATGGACAATGAAGCTTCAGACTGGGCAGTCTCTTTAAAAATGGTCTTATATTTTCCAGACAGGTGATTGAGAGTGCCAAGTTCATGGATCAGATTCAGTGCATCAGACATAACAGGGGATGAGCTGAGGCTGTCTGAGTTACAAGGTTGACACACTGAGGATCACGATGGATATTCAAAGCAAGAGGAGGTTGCTTCTCTCTGAGAACTGCTTTAACTCCTACTTTCACTGGACATGTTTGCAGCTCCACCTTAGGTCGTAGGACAAGGGCAAGTCCAACTGCAGGAGGACATCAGTTGCCAACTGAGCCAAATCCTTTCCTGTTGTTGAAGACACCTCATATAGACCTGTAAAGTCTTCATGAGGCTCACGATCATGATCCACATAACAGATACATATGGCCTGTGCAATATTTGCAATTCTCCTAAGGATGGCGTTGGCCATGGTATTCAAAATCACATTTTGAATTTCAGCACCTGTGTAATTGTTTGAGTTCTTACTGAGGCATCTCTTCAGCACATCATCATCCTCTGATCTGAACTGCAGAAGCTACCTCAGTTTGCCCTCACCACTGTCATGGCCACACAGAGCTAGACCTTGGCGAGCAAAGAAAACAACCTGACTGAATTATTTTGAGCCCCTCTTTGCTGCTCCTCCCTGGCAGTGGATAGCTGTGTTTCAACACTTCTTTGTTGGTATATGTATGTTGTGTGCTTGACTCCGTGGTGTCAATTGCTTTTTTCTACTTTCTAAAACTAGCTGACACAAAGGCTTGAGGCATATTTTTTGCTATTCTGTCTTTTGAAGGGTTCCATGCAATAAAAACAAGAGACGCCATTTACACTGGGAGAATAATGAAGCCATGTACAGTCCCTGAATCATGTCTCCTGAAATCATCTTATTTTCTGGTCTTATTTGGAAGTTGCTGGTGTAGGATGACTCTTGGGTCAGGCTGATTTGGCTTGTTATATATCTCATCCTGGCTCTCACTCTCAACGTCTAACTTTGCCTCTTCCTCCTAGAAACAAAGGTGACAAATTGAATGGGCCTATAATTTTTTTACTGACAGAAATTTAATATTAGAGATGCCCTGTTCAATGTTTTTGGAATAAAATCATCATATTGTATCATATATTGAGATGCAGTATTATTATTATTATTATTATTATTATTATTATTATTATTATTATTATTATTATCATTATGGAGAGATCCCATCCTGAAGATCTACCAACATGCTCTACCGGTGACTGAAGTTAATCTGGGTGAACATATGGATCGTATTGGTTTGAGGCAGACTTAGAAAATGTGGATTTGTCTTTTAAGCAAGTTAAAAGGCTCAGTAATCTGCTCTGTTTCAAATTGAGCAGTGAAAAGGCATGATCAAAGCAATAGGCTCCTTTTTAATAATGCAATGAAGCAAACCTTCCAAGTGTCACTGTATTGCCAAGACTGTTCACACAGTTATTCTGGGGAGAATAGTGAAATCACAATATTTCGTGATCACTTTCAATATATCAGTGTTGTCAGTGACGCTGACACTGAACCATAAATCTACATGTAGAGTGGAGCTGCCATTTAACTCGTAGGTCAAGCATACATCCAGCAATGAGAGTGATTCCTTCTGACCAGAGTCATATGATTCATGTAAAATATTACTGTATTATGCAAGTTTACAAAAAGTGTGTCCAGACTATGGCTTGTTACTTCACAGAAAATAATTCATCTCTGACCTCCTCTGCCTTATTTCAAGAGCTGATGACTCACCCACTGTGTGAGAGAGTCTGTGCTGTTGCTCTGACAGCTGTTTGTTCTTATACACTGCTCTAATCAAGGTCAGTATGAACAGTATGAGTGTGTTGATACTGAAAATACAAAGTCATGTGTGAAAGGGGCGTGATTTGTCATCCCAGTAGAGGACTATGTCCATACTAGGCCACACACACACACACACACACAGATAGACGGAGACTCAAGTTGTCCTGCTGTGAAGTCAGAGTCACAGCCGTGCAGCGTGGCGTACAGCACTTCTCCTAATTGAGTTTACACACGAGTGGAAGGACAGTGTTAGGACAGCCTTCACGCTGCCAGCACCCTGCAGGGACTGGTTCACACTGGATCACTGGCTTACTTCAGAGGAGCCAATACTAGGGTAATAATACCAGGAAGGCAACCCCCATCCCAAGGGACAATATACCGTACTGCAGGCAGCTGGTACATAGTGAGGGACAGATTTAAAGCCAGCAGTGAAACTCCTGTAGAGCAGGTCACAAATCAAAACTGGAGTCTCTTCTCATCAAGAAGGGTGGAAGACAGAATTTGTTCAGCCCCAGAAACTGACCACAAATACTTAGGCAGAGGTTCTGAAACACCATCCAATAAAAATGCATCAGACCATTGATATGAGGGCTGGTGATGATTCAGTACATCCTCCTTGCTCATATTTTATTTATCTATTTTTGCTGTTTTAAGTTAACCTGATCTTTGGTCATATAAAATGTGGCCTTGTGCAAGATATACAGTGATGCTCAGTAGTTGATTCTAAAGCCTAAACTTCTCTATCTCCTACATTGTGCCCTCTGATGCACAAGAATATTTGTATTTTTGGTGGCAATATTCAAGCTCCAGTTAACAAAAAACAATATACACTGTATGCATTAACAGCAATTTGCATTTTTCATACTGATGAAAGTAACATGCTGATTTAAGAGTTGCAATAACCCGAACCACTGTGTCATCCTGTCTCATCCATGCATGTCAAGGTAAACACTCAGAGAAAGCAAATCCTTCAAGGTTGGATGGTGGGTCCAGGTGGGCGGGGCTTGGGGCATGGCTGAGGGCAGTGACTGCTTTGTTGTGACATCACAAAGTTCCAGAAGTCCTGACGGCTGGTTTTAAGGCTCAGTTTCTGAATACAGGCTGTGTGCATTTCTCTGTGGACTGAGGCTTTGATACTTTCATAGTATTAATACAGAACCTAGACCTGATCTATAATCAGAAAAACAACATTCTACATCATGGGACCTTTACCTACCTACTCACTTTGACAACCTTTAAAAAAAAAGGTTTCTGTATTTCTCACCTGTAAATGAATAGGGTGTATTTTCTCTTCTTTCCATCAACACATGAAACGGTCATAGACATTTATTTGTTCTTCTTCTAATTCAGCGTACAGGGCTGACTACTGTAAGATAATCTTTTCTTATTATAGAGGCTGAAAGAGTGAGATGAAAGGCTTTGATCTCATCATGTCTAAATATACAGGGTCTATTTTGAACAGCCAGTCCTCCACTGTAGTACACAGACCCATTTCTCTTTCTACAGTATTTTATTTATTTATTTATTTTTGTAATTAGTTCATGGGCTTCTTTTTTAACCAGCTACAATGTCAGTGTGTGGTTTGATACAACAGATATGCGTATACAGCAATGAGTGGTTAGTTTATACAGCGCATACAAGAGAGAGCGAGAGAGAGAGGACGACACACAGAAAAGGGCCACAGGCTCAAACCGGTTCAAGGCCTAAAAGCCGAAATGTCATGTGCTCCACCAGGTGAACCACCGGGGCCCGAGACAGACTGTCTTTCTTATCCAGTCTCTCACACAGAGCACAGCCTCCTTCTGGATCCACAATAGTTTAGTCTTTAATTACTTCAGCTCCAGAGCGTAACAGACTTTTATTACAGGCAGGTCTTTATGTCTAACTCCCTCTGTTTGATATGTAGAGTCGGTCATAGTCGTTAGTACGAAGCATCGTTAGTGATAACTTCTCTCTCTCTCTCCCTCTCTCCTGCTCTCTCTGTTCCATGTGTCTTATGTTTAGTTATTCCTCTGCCTCCTTTAGTAATAATGATACATGGAATGAAAGTAGTTTTATTTGCTGTAACGGAGGCGAGGCTCAGTGTATTGGAAATGATCCTCCTCTTCCCTGAAGTTCTCGAGCAGCCGGGAAACAAGGTGGAAATATAATCAGTCAGTCATTCAGTCAGTCAGCAACATTTGCGATTATATGGCTGTCCCCACTGTTCCGGTCCACCCAAGAAGATAATTTTAACATGATGATGACATGAGATAAAATTACATGAGTCACCAAACATCCACTGTGGACCATGAATCTACCAAAAATCTGACCATTAATTACATTGCTCTGAGCCAAATCCTGCTATCACCTTGTGTGGTTTTTACTAAAAATACACAATTTTTAAAAGGAGCAAATTTCTGTGAAGTGATTTTCACTATGATTTCTATGTTCTCTCTCTCTCTCTCTCTCTCTCCCACCACAGAGTTTCTAATTCACTTTGTAATTCAAAAATGATCAGATGTGGCCACTAACTACTCTGATGTAGAAGATGAGTTTTCAGACTCTGATGATCCATCAAGCCCTTCGTTTGCATCACATGCCCAACAAGTCTTCCAAACTGAATGATAACATACATGAATAAACTTTCCAATAGAAACACTGCATATCAGTGTCTTCTCATCTGACGGCCTTATTATAACTCTTATAAAACACCAGTTTGAACATTATTGATAGACCACTGCTAAGAATAAGGAGTTTGCCGGCCTGAGTCATGGTAACATCTTCAGGAGCTTGAAGCCTTGGTGCATCTGTGACCAGAAGCTCATTCACATGTTGACTGACAGCCATGAGCTCCCACTCGTCAGTGGGGCGATGCTTGCTCAGAAACTCCAAATCAGAATATCTCTGCATTTCTGGCAGACTGTTCGATGAGTCTTAGTCACAGACGCCCTGACAAAACCTCCACCTCCACATTAAGATATGGTGTCTGAACTTAAAATATTAAAAAAAGATACATAGTGGAGCTTTAAGGTTAAAGAGGGATCATGGTCTGGGCTAAAAACCAGTCAAGTTGTGGAATCTTTGTTGCCATGGTTTAAATGAACTACTTGGTTAGGGTTAAGTATATATCAAAGTCATGGAAACCAAAGTTGACTGTTGTAGTCACAGGCAACACACAGATAGTGACTCAGCTCCATATGACATCTTTAGGCTCTGCAACAACATCACACTTCTTACGCCACAATCTGTTCGTGACACATAACAGTCACTTCTCATCAGGTTAAACACAGTCTACAGTGGAGTCCAAAAGACTGAGACCACTTTCCCATTGTGGGATCTTTGGACCTCACTGTATGAGGAAACCTTTCAAGGGGGCTGTTCAGATCAGTTACTGTGGTAAAGACTGAATCAGTTCCTCTTCGATGGTGACTCCTGACCAAGTGGCAACCTTCCGTGACGTCACCCATTGGTTTGTTAACTGTCGTTTTGAAGCCTCGAGTTTGGCTTAATGGACGTCGCCATCTTGGTTTTTTGGAGCCAGAAGAAACCATATTTGGATAAGAGAGTGGAGCTGGGCATACGTGAGGGGTGGAGGGGTGGGTACAAAGATGCTGCTAACACAGTTAGCTTTCACAATTGTATAATAATAAGTAATAACTGTTAAAGTAGTCTTAGAAGCTAATTGCATACATCCGTATTTTGCAAATACTATATATGTGAGGAGTAACTTGTAATGTTATTGTAGCTGAAGTTAGCATGTGTGCTCACATTAAACTGTAAAACCACAGTGTAAAACATATTCTAACATTGTGTTTTCAATTGGTTCAGAAGAACAGACTTCAGAACAGCTTCTCGCTCAAACTGTGAGTCTGCTTCATGTAAACTGTGTCACACACGAAGTCTGATGATGAGTAACAGCTCCTGGACTTTTTGCACCTTACCTCCATCACTTATGGACGGCTGCAATAGCTTACAGTCAACTAGTCAACAGACTGTTGCACTGTCCTCACTGAGCTGTGAAGTATTATCTTTATATTTCTACTATAATTTATAGTTATTACAATTTTTTGTGTCAGTTACAGTTGATTGCAAATTGCACACATTACTAATTCATCCATTTATTACATTCTTTTGTGCACCTCTCCAGTGGTGTAAATTGTTGAAATTAATGCAGTTTTAATGTGAAACAAAGTTTTTTATGAAGCTTTGCTTTGTTGATGGTTTTATGGAGCATGTCTGGTATGAATTTTAACAGTAGCAGCACGCACAGTATCGTAATCACACAACAACACAGTGCAATTTATCCTGAGGGACACGGATTTCTGAGCAAAATATGATCGATCTAATAGTTGTCAAGACATTTCACTGAAAACCAAACGTCGTCCTGTTGATGTTGCTAGAGGAAAAGTCCAAGTATCACAATGGTCAGGAGGAATCATCTTCTTTAAACCATGAATGTCTGTATTTCTTATGATATTTCGGCAGAAAACCTCTTACACTCCCCTCCAAAAGTATTGGAACAGTGAGGCCAATTCCTTTATTTTTGCTGTAGACTGAAAACATTTGGGTTTGACACCAAAAGATGAATATGAGACAAGAAATCAACATTTTAGCTTTTATTTCCAGGTATTTACATCTGGATCTGACACACAACTTAGAAGATAGCATTATTTGTAATGGAACGCCAACTTCTTAGGTGAGCAAAAGTATTGGAACAGATAGACTTAAAATAGATTTAAGTGAATAAGACTTAATATTTATTTGCAAATCCTTTGCTTGCAATAACTGCATCAAGCCTGTGACCCACTGACATCACCAAATCTTTGCATTCTTCTTTTGTGATGCTTTTCCAGACTTTCACCGCAGCCTCTTTCAGTTGATGTTTATTTTGGGGGGTTACTCCCTTCAGTCTCTTCTTTAGCAGGTAAAATGCTCTGTAGGGTTTAAGTCTGGAGATTGACTTGGCCAGTCTAAAACCTTCCATTTCTTGCCCCTGATGAACTCCTTTGATGTGTTTGCAGTGTGTTTTGGGTCATTATCTTGCTGCATGATGAAGGATCTCCCAATCAGTTTGGTTGCATCTTTCTTTAAATTGGCAGACAAAATGTTTCTGTAGACTTCTGAGTTCATTTTGCTGCTGCCATCATGTGTTACATCATCAATGAAGATTAATGAGCTCGTTCCAGAAGAAGCCATGCAAGCCCAAGCCATGACATTACCTCCACCGTGTTTCACAGATGAGCTTGTATGTTTGGGATCATGAGCAGATCATTTCTTTCTCCAAACTTTAGCCTTTCCATCACTTTGGTAAAAGTTAACCTTTGTCTCATCAGTCCATAAAACTTTGTCCCAGAATGTTTGAGGCTCGTCTCTGTACGTTTTGGAAAATTCCAGCCTGGCCTTCCTGATGGTTTGCATCTTCTGGTGTAGCCTCCGTACTTTTGTTCAAGAAGTCTTCTGCAAACAGTAGATTCTGGTACCTTCACTCCTGCCCTCTGGAGGTTGTTGCTGATGTCACTAAGAGTTGTTTTAGCGTCTTTCTTTACAGCTGTCACAATGTTTCTGTCGTCAACTGCTGCTGTTTTCCTCTGTCTACCCATTCGACGTGTGTTACTTAGTACACCAGTGGTTTCTTTCTTCTTCAGGACATTCCAAATGGTTGTACTGGCTATGGCCAATGTTTGTTCAATGGCTCTGATTGATTTTCCATCTTCTCTCAGCTTCACCCATAGACAGCTCTCTGGTTTTCATGTTGGTTACACCTATAACTATAAATGCAGTCTGCACAGGCAAAACCCAAATCTGAAACTGAGCCTAGACATTCAGTGCTATTTATTGTTTGAATAATCAGTGTAATAGGACACACCTGGGCAACAAAACACACCTGTCAGTCACACGTTCCAATACCTTTGCTCACATGAAAAATTGGTGTGTTCAAACAAAAGGTGCTATCTTCTAAGTTGTGTATCAGATCCAGATGTAAATACCTGGAAATAAAAGCTGAAATGTTGATCTCTTGTCTCATATTCATCTTTTGGTGTCAAACCCAAATGTTTCAGTCTACAGCAAAAATAAAGGAATTGGCCTCACTGTTCCAATACTTTTGGAGGGGAGTGTATATCAAAATTGGTAGGCTCTACAGTTCACTGCTGCTCTCCAATTACTGTGGAAATTGGCAGCATGTCTCCTACCATTGCTGGCTCTTAATTGTCAGTTAGCCGTTGTCATGGGAAACGGCCATTCAGAGGCATGAAGCTTTCATGTTTTCACAAACATGTCCTTAAAACTCTTTCAGTCATTGTAGTATGATTATAAGAAAAAATAAAGTTGAACTTTAAGTTTCACAACATAGTGGTGAATAAAATCAATAAATGAATGAATCCTTATCTTGACTTTAAGAGACAGTTGAGAGCAGCCAGATCATGTCTATCAGACACAGACATGATCTGACTGTGTTTTCAGGACTAATTTACCACAAGGACAGAGGTGAGAACTTGAAGACAGCTCTGCTCCACTGCATCTCCACTCTGCTCTCACACCTCATCTCATTTTAAAGTATTAAGTAAAAAGATGAAAGATCAAAATGTGTTCCCACACTCATTCCACCTCACAGTAGTGTTAAGTATACAGTATATTTCCATTTTAGTGTACAATATATAAAATATGTTTATAATTCACATTTACTTAACTAGACATTTTGCAAACACCCACCATTCCTTAATTCAATTGTAGTGTATTTTTATTACAATATTGAAAAGCATAATCACCTATTGTAAAACAATATGTGTGTTTTTTACCCAAACACACACACAGGAGGTTGAAGTATTTCTTTTAGACCTGTCTGCAAAGCCTTCTTTCTGGCCTCCAAGTTACAGCCGCAGAAGGTTAGAGGAGCTTGTCTGTGACAAACAAGTCCAACAAAAACTCACTGTTGCTCACAACGCTATTCATGTGCAGTGGCAGAGTGGGACTTGTGTCTCGGACAGAGCCCACCAAACCCAGCTGGAGACTCCCCATCACATTTTAGAATAACGTAGTAAACAGAGGATAAATTAGCTGTTACAATAGAATAATACGTGAAATAGAAACACATACACATCAATTATTCATAAAAGTGTGATGATGAGTCTGATGATTTTGTTACTGTAGTTTGTTGTGAGAAAACACCCTTCCACATTACAATCCACAACTACAACAAAAAAGTAGCTACTGTCTGAAAAATAACCATTAATAAAAACTGAAGTGATCAGTCAGGTTTCTGGTATTTACTGCTGTTAATTTTGCACTGTGTAGCTACAGAGAGTGTGGGATGAGAGTTCAGACTGGACAGTACAGCAGTAAATACAACAGCAGACGTTTCAGTAGTTTTTCTACTTCATTGGATCTTTCTGTGATAAAACTGTAGCTCTGACCAGAACACAGACGTTGAGGACTTTAATTAGAGTATTAGCATTTCTAATAAAACCAGAGCAGAAAACAAAGCTACACATTATTCTGCTAAATAAACTCAGACTACATTCCTGTTGTCACCTGCTTACTGATTATTCTCTAACACTAGACTCACTGGGAGCTGTGCTGGGAACTGTGGTCCTGAGCCCACTCTGCTGCTCTGCCCCTCTGTCTGTTGTCTGCAGATTCAGCGGCACCTGCAGGTTTACATTTCATAGAATGCATAAGAAGCGCCTTGTAGGCTACCTTTAAGTTTCCTGCACACTGAGGAAGAATATACACAGTCTTCAGTGTATTCAGTGTAGACTTGCTGACACTTACGAACAACTCTATAACCCTGAGTTGGCCCCTTGATCCTTTCATCAAGGAGAGCACCCCTTCTTCCCTCTTACATCACCAATGCTTCATCGTCTTAACAACAACTTACCTATAGATATGTTGATTCAGTCTAAGGGCCCTTCCTGCCGTATCTGTGGATATGCCGATCCAGCCTAAGAGGCCCCCCTACCCCCTTGATAACTTGAACCTAGGTGTTACACTGCAAGACCTCTAGAGAACATTACCTTTTGTTTCTAACCTCCTTTCCCTCTTGTCATCCTGTCTGACCAAATGTCTGTAACCCCAGGTCTATGCAAATACAGTTGTCCATCCCATTGTCTTGAACTGTATAAGTGTCCCCCTGCCCTACACTCTGGGTCAGTCTACTGCCTCAGACCCGCTCTGTGTCAGTTGGCTCACCGTATCCTGGGATACCAATAAACTTGCATCACTACAGCAAACTTGAAACTAA
>NW_019525337.1:1338695-1401602 GCF_002814215.2 Seriola lalandi dorsalis
AACCTCCTTTCCCTCTTGTCATCCTGTCTGACCAAATGTCTGTAACCCCAGGTCTATGCAAATACAGTTGTCCATCCCATTGTCTTGAACTGTATAAGTGTCCCCCTGCCCTTCACTCTGGGTCAGTCTACTGCCTCAGACCCGCTCTGTGTCAGTTGGCTCACCGTATCCTGGGATACCAATAAACTTGCATCACTACAGCAAACTTGAAACTAAGGACTTGAGGGAATTTTCTTCAACAACGCGCACACATATCTACTCATCAAATGAGTGAGCGAGCAAGAGAAACAGAGCGATTGATTCTTGTATTTTAGCCTAAAGTTGTGACACAACACCACCATAAAATTCTGATTAGCTGACCACATGCATTTCAAAGACCAACCAACAGGCCTGACAAACAAGAGCAGCTAAATTAAAGGCCGCAATATACTATTATATTGAATATCCCAGAGAAACGTGCAGCAAAAGTCAACATGAAGCAACAGATTCCCTCATTCAGCATCATCATCATAAGAGCAGTCACCTAACTAACTACTAAAGATAGTAATCACAATACACACCGAGACAATAAAAGGAAATAGTATTCCTGCCTGTTTGAAGTTCATTCTGCGTCTGAACGTTACATCAAACTCTTACAGAACGGCCTCCACATCAATTTCAATATCATGATGGATGTTCATCAGTGCTCCACATCTGCAGTGAACACTGGGCATCAAGGCATCAGACTTTTTCAAACAAGTGTCTCCTGAAATAGCGCCCCTACAGGGCAGCCACGCCAGACCTTGGTTGTCATGGTTATAATAATAAACACACACAAGATCATAGTAGAAAACTTCTACTCCTCATCTGTGTTGTGCTTCTACTCTTAGATTAAGATGAATCTTTTCTCCCTTATTTATTATTTAGCACTTACATGTTTATTTTTGTTAATTTTCACTTAATTTAAATATTTAATTTATAAAATATTATATTACTATATAATGAAATGTATGAAGGCAAATGTGAAACCCTGTATAAATGAATGAATCCAACCGCAGGAGTCAAGTGGACAAATCATATAAATCAAGTGTGTTTCAGGAAGCTAAGATTCACACACCTTTCAAAAAGACAATTTCCTCTTTCCAATACTCCTGTCACCATCACAGTACTAATGGATGGATGTTATGAGAGGCTCTGCAATGACAGCTTGCTATCAGGAGATGTGTGGCCCCGTGAGGAGCAGGATTAATGGTGTGAGGAGGTTTATGAGGGTGGGCTGGGGGCTATTACTGCTAAACAGTGAGAGGTCAGCAGCAGAGGGGAGGATTAAGTTTTTTTTTAAATATTGAGATGGAAGAAAATAGATACAGAGTTCAGCGATAAATAGAAAAATGAGAGGATGAGAAGAAGAAGAGATTCCAGTGAGCTGATTGGCAGAGCCCCAGAGCAGAGGAACAGCACTGACAGTGCAAACTGAATGGACACACTGTCCATGTGTATGAATGAGCTTTTCAGCCTCCTCTCTATCTGTGCACACACACACACACACACACACACACATACACAAACACACACACGCACACACACACACACACACACACACACACACACACACACACACATAAAGCATGTATGGAGTAACTGTGAGGGGTGAAGAGGTGCCTGGTGTGTGTGGTGTGCGCAGACACACAGCGATCTTTTCACTCCTCACCTTTAGCTGAAATACCAGAGCTGACATTGAACCAGAGCTGGAGGTTGAACTGTCTATGTGTGTGTGTGTGTGTGTGTGTGTGTGTGTGTGTGTGTGTGTGTGTGTGTGTGCGTGCGAGAGATAAACAGGTCACACTGAAAACGCTGGAAACAAGCGGATCTTTGAGAAAGAGTACAACTCAAAACTTGAGCAATAAACAACAATAAGTGAGAAGAAACTGTAAAACCAAAGAAGCAAAAGATCAATGCAAGATGAATCATTCATTGGTGAACTATCAAAACGCCTAACCCTATCACACACCATTTAATTTACTGTTCATCATAATTCAGTGCAATTTACTACTAGTTTTAGAGTTTAAACCATCATAATATTTTGTTGTATTTGTGTTGTGGCTTATAGATCTATTATGATACTTATGAAGCTTGTTTTGAATTTAGTGCTACATTTACTCATGTTTTTGAGTTGATACTCTCATAAAAAAAGTCTCGGAGGTGTTTTCTTTTCTAACGCCTGTGTGAGAGTGCAGAGACGGTGTAATTAACATCTCCCTCACTCTCTTGTTTCCCTTGGTAAAACTGCAAGGGTCGGACACATTTCACAGTCCTGTATCATTCCTATTGGTAGACGGGGTCGAGTGACCTCACAAAATTCACAGCATAACTCCTCCTACTCTTAACCTGAGTATATGTCAGCAAGAATAAGTGCAAACATGTGTAGGTGTGTAGGGCATTCACTCTTTATGTTGTGTCACCTGGGAGCGTGGAGGAGAGGGTGTGGTGGTGCAGATACAGTGAGACCACCGGCTGACTCCTCAGAGCAGCTCAACTACTTAGCGCAGTTTGGTTCCATAGTATTTTGATCACTTTGTTCAGTGATAACTGAACATATAAACCATGTTCATCTTTCCACTTTAACTTCCCATTGTTCAACCAGGTGCTAATAGTTTTTCTGTTGCCAGCAGAACAGAATAAAGAATAATGAGTGATCCTACCATGGAGGCTGTAATCCACAGCAGTCAGTGTGTAGTCTTTACTGACAGACTTTACTTTACTGTGGTGAGTCACTTGAAGGCAACACACATCTGTCCAATCAGCAGTCTGAAACTGCAGCTGTGTTTTCCTCAAGATGTCCAATGTGAATTCAAAAGTGAATTCAACTTAAAGAGACATCATCAGCTCCAGGCAGAATATTGTGCTGCTGTAGTCATAGCTTGATGTTGCACACACAAGAAGCTTAACATGACCATGTGCCTCGGTGGCTCACCTGGTAGAGTGCGTAGTCCTTACTACAGCGGCCATGGGTTCAAACCTGACCTGTGGCCTTTTGCTGCATGTCATCCCCTCTCTCTCTCCCCAACTTTCCTCTCTCTTTCAATATATCTAACATAAAGGCATTAAAAGCCCCAAAAAATAACTTAAAAAAAAACATTAACATAGCTATCATACAGTCAAGTGGGCAAGTATGAAAATCAAGCATCCCGAGGGAAGGAAGGAAAGAATCTCATCACAATGACTCTGACTGAGTTCTCCCTCTTCCCCATTCTTACTTAAACACATTTATGTGTCCCATCGATTTAAACCTTTACCTGTAACACTGCAGTAATGAGCAGCTGCTCACTGGTTGCCCCTTCAGTAGGTTTAAATCCAAGGCAGCGGAGCAGAGAGCAGTCAGCAGTCAGGAGACGTTACAGGTTAACAAATTAATGGCAGAGCTAAAGAACAAAATGAAACTTAATAAAACCACACATGAACAAGCTCTTGTTCCCCGCCAAGAAGCAAGGAGAGAATATGGGAAGGAAGGAGGTGGTGAGCAGGACTCAAATAATAATAAAACCCACAACTCCAATTCACCAGAAAGACGTGAAAAGATAAGCACATTCCAGCTGTAATGAATCCACGACGGAATAATAAACATGGACCAAGCTGTGAGTAAATGAAGATGGCGCTGATGACAGCGGCACATTGGCCTCATGGTCAAAATTACATTAGTCCAGATGGATATCTTAATCGTTCCTCATCTGGGTTTGGATTTCTTTGAACAGAGCTGCCTCTGAGAGAGCAAGGACCATGAGCTGGGATGATTGACACTGAAAGCCTGCTCCTGGCTGTGGTGCTGTTTCCAGTAAGGATCTAATCGACTCAAATTTTTCAAAGTTCACTGAAAAATCAACTGAAGCACAGGTCCTTCATCTACTGCTTCTTTATTTCATACAAGAGAGGGATGAGCAATCAGAAAAATACATTCTGGGCTCCTGCAGCCAATAAACCTGTCCCTGATGTATCTCAACAGGCCAGGATCACATACAGCTTTGTTCTCATTAGACTTTGCTGGACACCAACAGCTACAGAGGATTTCCTTTACATAACCTGGGTGTACTTTACCCTTCAGAAATAACTCCAACTTGACTTGTTTGACTCTGTTAAACAGAGGATATCTTTCTCTGCCTGTCTGTTTTGGAAGGGTATATTTGCTCTCTCCCTCACTGCAGTCACAGTCGGCTGTGAAGCTGAGTAGGTGGCAAACGGTTATCATGGGTTCGTGACAAGAAGGATGATAATGCTGACTAACAGCAGATAGTGTTAAAAGTTCAAATCGTTCAACTTCCATCATCCCTTAGAGAAAACCCATTGTTAACTTAAGATATAAGATAGTTTGTCCATTATTTCCATCAGTTATGATGACACTCACAGTAATCCTTGAGACTTGGGAACACCACAAACATTTCTACAACAAAGTCTGACAAGGCAACAAACACATTCAGTCAGAGGATCAGACAGGTTCAGCCAGATTGCCAAGTAGGCTACTCACAGTCAGTACACAGAGAAATAGGGTTAGGGTTACTTTTTTTTTTAAATCATTGCTGACAGCAAAGGGTACATAATTGTACTTTTAAAAAGATGAAGGTTCAGGCAGATGATGCTGCAAATCAGAGATCATAAAATCTTAATTTAAATAGTGTAGCGTATATACCTGGCCTGGCATCAGTCACAAGCCATTAAAGAAGTTCATTGTAAGGACATGCAGCGTTATGGAACCAAAATTTACATTTTCTTACTCTAACCAACATCAAACTGTCAAATTGATTGGAAACAGAGAGAAAGGACCTTTCTCTCACAAACAGACCATGCTGTTAGCATGTCAGAGGGATGCACAACCAGACCAAGGGTCAGCTCCAGAGGATCAACCAATGGACACCAGGCAAACTGGAAAGCATAGGCAAAATCTCCAGTTTGTAACAGTAAGACTCTGCATATTGATATTCGATTGTTTCCCATTATTAGTGCCATTAGGTTTATTATTGTGTTATTATATGTTATAATATATGATATTTCGTTTAATGTTTTATGGTCATGGGGGAAGATGGATGTGTGAGTTTATAGGTAAACTCGAGAATTAAAAAATTCAAGTTCCATGGAAAATTACTCTCTTCTCCAAGTTGAAACACAGGAGAAGACGAGTGACGCCCCTGAAATGTGCGCCAGCCCCTAGGGGATAAAACAGTTGTGATCTTTTCACATATTGCTCTAAGCACCCAGCTCTCAGCCACCGGCTCTAAAGGCTCTTTTATGCTCCAGGCCAGATACGCATACGGATACAGATGGAGCCTTCTGTCCATACCCTGTGTTCATTACGTGCGTATTTCTGCATGTATCCTGGAAGCTTATGGATACAGACAACACGTAGCAGTACCACCGGAAACTGTGGGAGCAGTGTCAAGCAGTGTAGCCCACAGCTCAAGCCAGACCAGCAAAACACAACGAAGAAGAAAACTTTGGAAAATGACAAAAAATTGTGTGAGTTGGTGAGAAATTAAAAACATATATATGATGTTACCTCGCTGGGGCACAGGGACAGACAACTACTACAGAACAGCTGGACGCAGATCAGACAGGAACTGGATGTGAGTTGGCACCCTCTAGTGGATGCATTGTTTAACGTCCATCCCACTGTAAAGGTTTTGTGGGAGTATGTGGTCACTGACGGTTATAACGTTTAAAACGTACACATCTATTTTCATACGTAAAGGAAGCATAAATGAGCCTTAAGTAAACGGTGCTTGGCCATTTTAGCACTCTATCGTTTTGTTCGCGTCCTTTATTCTTTTTTTGCAACATGTGACATGTGACCATGACCGCCTGCAGAGAAGCCGACCAGAAATGAGGAGTGCCGAGACAGAAAGTCTCCTGGCAAACTCCACCAGTAATGAACCGCTGAGTCACCAGCAGAATCCGTCACCATGATAACGGGACACGGCCTCCAAGAGAATCCACCTAGATCCCGTGTCTCCAGGGTTACCACGGCAACCTCAGCCACCTGGGTTCCAGCCAAGGGTCTCCAGCTACAGCGCAACTCACAGTAGGCCGGTCTTAACACTCATGATGGGGTTGATGTCGAAATATAGCAATATTTAATCATCAAATCTCATTCGTAGACGTAGCATCATTAGCTGTATAGCCATAGTGTATAGCCATTACATATTTTCTCCCACCATTGCCAACTCATCACACTGCTCATTTCATTATTATTTTCATCTTAGTGATTATTACACCTTGCATTTACTCTGTAGATAGTAGTTCAGTTAATAAACTTCTTATTGGGGGTTTAGTCCTAACTGCATGGGTTCGAGTCTGACCTGCAGCCCTTTGCTCTGTCATGTTATTTCCTGTCTCTCTCTCACTGCACCTATCAAAATAAAGGCAAAAATGCCAAAAAATAACTTAAAAAGGAAAAAAATAAGGTACCAGTCCTGTAGCTTTCCAGATATATTTCTGTACTAGGACACAAAGGTACAATTTGTCACTAGGGTTAGAGAAATGTTCTTTTAGAGGTCCAGACAAGAAGGTACAAAAATGTACCAATGTTGAAAGGTACAGTGCTGTACCCTGCTAGGTTACAGCTGGAGCGGTAAAGCCTTTGTACCTTTTTAGGTCCATTCCCGTACTTTCATTTGTTAATGTGTAAACTCAAACTGTTGCTAACTATCCCTCATTTCACAGGAAAATACACATGAGACTGACAAGAAAATATCACAATCTCTGCTGTTGTCATGTTTTACACCCTGTTGGACCTGCAAAGTGACTTCTTCATTTTGGTCACGCCTTTGCAGATAAAGAGGCTTTTCATTGGTTGTTTGCTCTACCTTTTGTACGAGGGTAGGGAACAGCACACTGAAATAAAAAACGCTCATGTAGAGAGCGAGGTGGGAGACACTTTTAAGACTTTGCACAAGCACACGTGCAAGCCTCACAGAGTCACCAATGTTGCTGATAGCATGAAATCCTCTATCAAAAAGCAGTGAAAGGGAGACACACATCACAGTTTTGTGATTATGTGTTTTAATAGAAAGTGGTCTAAGTGATTTCAGAGTTTAAAAATCTAAAAACAATATATCAGCTTATATTATTAAAGAATTGTGCAAACAATTGTGACAAAGTATGTCTCTAAAATATACATTTCTTTTACATTTGTTGTTACTTAAAGGCCAAAGTTCTCTGACCTGAACAACCACATACTGTAGGTCACTTGTCTCTACCCTATGGTGGAAATCATACTGGACCTTCATCGTCATGGTTACAATAATAAACACATGGTTAAATTTATGAAATGGTCATCATTAGGTTTAGGTATACAAACTCCTTGGTTTTTTTTGGTCAGGTTTTGGGAGCTTTGTTAAGGTTTTTATTGTCGACCCATCCATCCACTCCAACCTCCTCCTGACGCAGAATTTGGACCTTTGCGCTGCTTGTGAGGCCAGGCAAGTAGCCTCTCCCAAAAGAACAGTAATAAACTATCAAATGACTCCAAGTGTGTTATTTAGATGCTGTGTCATGTTAACCTGCTAGCTAGCTACTAGGCAAGCTCCTGTGGCATCACTGTGAGGACAGGTCTTCCACGGCTGAGCTAGCTGTTGATGGTCACTACGTTGCTCGAAAGTGTAGACTGGCAGCTTGTTCTACACTTGATAAATATGGAAGAAGTGAGGTGTGGGAGTAGAGTATTTGAAATTGGATGAAGCTAAGATGAGCAACAGAATGTAATGTGGCATGTAACAAAAAGTTAGAATTTGTTAGACACAGTTCCCCCAATTCTTCCTTTAAGGAGGTACGGGGGGGGGGGGGTTTCCAAAGCTGTTTGACCATCCTGCTTTGACAAGCAGTACTGATTAGTCATATCAGCAGATTAACTGATCACATATTCCAACTGACTTTCCCAAAACCATTACAAAGTACTGGATTTAGTGTAAAGAACATGTAGCTTAACCTTAATAGAGCATACCACCAGAAAATGGCTTTTCCTGGTCTGGTGGCATGCTCTTTCTCCCTGTGTCTATTCTCTCCTTGCCCTTTTCCTTCTACTCCACAGCTGCTCACTGCAGTTCTTCCACCTCTGTCATCATTTCTACACACAATGGCAATAGCAAACAGCATTCCTCGAAGTCATACCTCATACCTCATTGGCATCACAGACCGTGCTGTTTTCAGAGTAGGTTGAAAGGAAAAGCTTGGTGATTTCGTCCAGTTGTTGATGTGAGTATGGAGGAAGAGGAAGCTGCTGCTGGTGAGGGAATCTTGGTGGGGACCCATCAGTACCAGTGCTGGTACTGATGGGTTGTTTTTGAACAGCTGTCCCTGCAGCAAGTGTGAAAGATGACAAGGAGAGGCTGGAACCAGGAAGGCCAGGCCAACAGAAAACAGACAAATAGGCAGAGGTGGAGGAGTGCAGCTTTCACTTTGTGCTTTTCTTTTACTCGCCCCACTATCACTTATTCCCTCATTTCTCTGCTGCCCTCCTCCTCTTTTGTGCTAGAAGCTCTTGTCTTCTTTTGACACATTTCCCCACCATCGCAGTTACAAAACAAAGAGTTGTAAACTATCAATGACAATGAGGAAGAATGTCAGAGAGAGAAAGGAAGAATCAGCTGAGGTCAATGAAAACCCAGTTGTAAATCAGATAATCTGTTACCGATACCACATCTGCTTGTGATAATCCACAGAGCTGTACCTTAACCCACCACCACCACCCCCATCTCATTTACATCCAGTCACTCGCTTCAGTCCACTGCACCCAAAACATTCCATTATTTCTCAATTTACTGCACAAAGTCAGGTCAACAAACTCTTCATATCCTAGATATAAATATATTCCAGGAGTTTTCTCATTGTTGACCAAAACAGATATGGATGATGCGTTCATAGATTTATAAAGCCACCTGTCTGGTGCTAAACACAACTGATACTGCTGATGCTGTCTTGTTAAATACACTACTCTCTGTCCTTGCATTGGAACCCTGATCAATTTTTCATACCGAAATGTAAACAGAAAATCTCTCTCCCCTAAACAAACTGCACTATGGGTTTCAGAAATAGCTGTGCCACTTTTCAACAGTATTTACATTGAGCTTTGTTTTGTTGTGTATCGAGTTGACTCAAACCAAAATGTATGCCCACAGGACCAACTCGGCATCTTTACCAGCTTTTTCATCTTCACATGCCCATGTTGCATTTCTACAATGTTTCAGTTATTTTGTCTGAGTGATACAGGAGTGTTTTCATATGGTTAGTCACACCATTTAAAACAGCTAGGTGGAATAATGTTGACTCCACTTAAACATATACAACAAACTGGAGACCACCTTGCGATGGAATTACTACTCATTGCTACATTATTACATGAGCACTCAGTGTTTATTAATTCATTATTACATGAGTACTCAGTACAGTAGTCATAACTACATTACTACATTATAACATGCGCACTCAGTGGTTATCACTTCATTGTTACATTAGTACTCATTATTAGTTGTTGGGTATTTGATCCATCCATTCATGCTGACTGACTGCAAACCCGACACATTTTGGTGGAGCAGTTTATACTGGAGGTTATATCAAATTGGATGGTGCAACATTGCTAATATGACAGCTTCATCCATGTTAGATTGTCTGTCAAACATGTTAGCTGTGAAGGCACCCTTAGTGATTGGAATTGGTCACAGTCACTAGCAGGCTCTCTGTTTCCTCAAAGGTCAGCACTGTCCAAATGGTATAACTCTCACCCAAAAAAATATACTCTCTCTATCTCGTGTTTAAAACCAAAATCAACATAAAGCATATGACAAGGTCAGTCATACAATTCCACAGTACCTCCAACAAAACAAAGATGTACAACATAAACAACCATTGCAATACATCTTAAAACATACCTCCATCCCCTTCTGGGGTTTACCACTATTCTGATCAGTATCTTATCCTGAGTTTTCCTCCTATCTCTCCATTTTGTATGAAATCATTAAATGGCTTCCGAATTTCCTCGTAAGCATCCAATTTCGTTTTCAAGTTATGTTATTCTCTCCATGGTAATCCATTGCGCCATATTCATGATCCAAGCATCAGTTGTAGGTGGTGTGTCAGTAGTTTAATCCAATCAATTGCCCCTCCCTCTTACTGACCTGGACCATGGCATAAATGAGATGAAAACAACACATAAGAAGCACCAGTTTTCTGCCTCATTTTTTACAAAAATACAGCAAACCTTGAACCCACTGTATACGTTTTTCTAGAATCAGTTGAATGGTGATGTAATTACATAAAATATTCTACAGAGACAGGCAGACTGATGCACATTTTTTTGGCTTGGCTGCAACAGCTGGGCTAGCCCTCTAAGTTGGAATGTTGACTGACTGACTGACCATATTTCCACCACTGGTCAGCAAAGTGCCTCGTCACTGAGTTGAAGTTCCTGTCTCAAACAGGTTCTATTAGGGGGGTGTTTCAACCAGACTGCGTATAAACCTGGTTCAGGTCTGGACCTTGTATGGATGCAGAGCAGGGCTTCGGACTACACCTCTAGTTACAGGCAGTCTACCAAGCTGCTCTGGTTTCCTGGCTGCGTACTTCCAATACACTGAGCCTTGCCTCCATTACAGCAAATAAACTACTTTAATTTCATGTATCATTATTACTAAAGGAGGCAGAGGAATAACTAAACATAAGACACAGCGAGCAGAGAGAGCAGGAGAGAGGGAGAGAGAGAGAAGTCATAGCTAACTGCTAAAGAAACTAGCAGATCTGAATGACATGTAAACAACAAAAACACCAGCAAGAGGAAATGAGACAATACTCTTACTGCAGCACAGCACTAAAAGCCCTGTTAAGAAATAAAAGGTTTCTGCCAACTGAAATGCTAGGCTTTTAATTTGAAATTATAACAGGAAGTGTTGAGTTTGTATTAACATGTAATGCAGTAACTTTAACAAGGTAACCGGAAGAGATACAACAAGGCTTAGCATCTAACCGCTCTGACCAATTCCACATATCAAACAATGGGAATTAGACATAAACACCTGCCTCTGGAGTTGAAGGAAAAACTAAACTATTGTGGATTCCAGACGGAGGCTGTGCATTCTCTGAGAGACTACATAAGAAAGTCTTTCTGTCTCTTCTAACTTTCTCTCTGAGTGATCATGTTACAGTAAATACAGCTGAAATCACAGCTCAGTCTTTGTCTTTCATTTATGCATTTGGTGATTTTGTCAGACGACGTCACAGTTATAAAATCAGGGTTTGACTACAGGTCCAGACATATACAGCTTATATACAGCGATACAGCTTCTCCATTGTGAATTATTTTCCATTTAAAACTAAATGCACCTTCAATAGAAAACTAATATCAGTGGACCTCATCACACATTACTATTCACACATCAGAACACTGCACTCAAATACAGCAAGGTTTACGCCGTCATGAGAAGAGTGTCAGTGTTTTTCTCTTCATTGATATTTAAAATGAGATAAAAGAAGCAGATGGGACAAGAGCTCTATGATATCAATGGGTCTGGGGACATAGTCAGTGAGGGGACAAATTAATTAGTGCTGACTCAGTCATTGGGCAGAAATGATCCTATCATGTCAAACATCATATTCAAAAACATAATACAAGGTTAAACAATGTTAAAAGGTTTATTTGCTACATACTCATATTTCTCAGTAGACACACTGTTGCTCATAAAGTTGGAATAAAATATTTGTTACCTCTTTCCATGAAATGATTGTGACAATGTGATTTATTTCATTTCACCTGGGTAATTGGGACACATCATGTAATCATTGCACCTGGTCAAAAGTGATTACTGATGCATTTAAATAGCAATAAAGGATGTGTGAGGATTGTGTCTGAAAACAAAATTATTCCAACTTTATGGGCAACAGTGTATATATATATATACTGAGAAATATGAGTATGTATATATATTAATGCATATTTAAATAGCATGTGGACTATTTCTGTAGTTATTTATTTTTATCTTTATTATATTTTATTATTGTGTCTGTGTAGATGTGTGTTCCCTATCTGGTCTTACATACACAACCAAACTGCCCTTGTGGACATTGTAATGATTGATTGATTGATTGATTGATTGATTGATTGATTGATTGATATTTACATTTATCACAAGAGGGACTGATTTCAGGGTGAATAGTGTAAACCAGTGGAACCCAACCTTTTCCAACTCAAGGCCACTTGAAAATCTGAAAAATGTTGGCAGCCCACATCTGACCCCGTAACAAAACAGAGGCCACATAACACTTACTCAGAGCACTTTTTATTTTAATGATAACAATCAGCCACTCAGGACTGAACTGAAACCAGAGTAAAAATATCGGAAGTGTTTTCTTTCATCAATAGATTCACCATCTGTCTCTGACTCTTTCCTTTTACACAGAAACTGACCCCATGCTATTTGATGCTGGGGGATTAAGGATCCACGGAATGCAGAGTAGCCTGTGATGTGTATGTTATATTGAAAGCTCAGTCACGGAACAGACAATTAGGGAGTGAATAACACCATTATTACCAGCTATGACAGTGGGGCTGGTATTGTTTTCACCTAAGACTTGGTTTAAGGGTTAAGGTTGGGTTTAGGTTAGGGTTGGGATTAAGATTAGGATTAGGCATTCAGTTGTGATGGTTAGGGTTAGGGTAAGGGGCTAGGGAATGCATTATGTCACAAAGATGTAAGTACAAGTATGTGTGTCATGGCAGTACAGTAAGCAGTGAAAGTAGTGAAATGAGGGTCAGACTCAGCAGCAGATCAGACTGAAAAACTGCAAAAAAAAAAAAAGCAAACATTCTTCTTGATATCATGAAAAATATCACAAATGACGGGAAGTATAGCAACATTTAATATTATCAAATATCAGCCCAAGCCTAAAGAGCTCACATTAATACAGGGCTAATACAGCTACAATTAGCCTCACTAACTGACCAGAGCCACTAGAAGTGTTGTGATGCTGTACAGTGGTATACCACAAGTGGTGGGGAGTGGTATCTGCCAGTGGAGCATGAGTAACACCAGCAAACCACAAGTCAAAGTGGTATACCACTAAAAATAAGCATATGACACTAAAAGAAGACAGATAAGACATTAACCACCTTTCAATCTCAGCAACGCACAAAAACTGGTGCACTCTATCTGTCTGCTGGAAGGTGACAGAGTCATACATTTCAATATTGAACACACAGTTGCAAACACACAATAATAAAGTACTTTAAGAAAGGGTTTGATCATTATGGGATTTTGCAGAACAATTCTTGTATATAGTAAACTTCAGCTCCCAGTTCACAAGAATAGCAAGTGAACAAGTGATCACTTGCTATTCTTGCAGTAAACCATGCAAGTCCCCTGAAAATACATCAACAAATATTCCTGCATTGCTTCTTTACATGGTTCAGGACCAAGAGAGAACTGAATAAATAAAACACAGTCTTTTTTCCCTCACTAACATTCATATAAACAGACAAGGTCCAAATAAAGACCTCTTTGCTGAGTTGATCATGGTGAACACCAGGTCCCCAGCAGTCTGTTGTCAGGGATTAAGTAGCTGCTATATTTTGCCAGAGAAAATCCTGTGCTCAGTATTGCTTCATATAAGGAGGTGACATTCTCCCCAGTTCATACACATGCACAAAGTCTCCAGCAGGTTCTGCACTCTGCCCAGCAGCCTTTCAACCTACGCTAAAAGTCCTCGAGTCCTGCCGAACAGTCTCATCAAATTAAGCAACAGAGCGGACAGCAGCCACAGTGAGGAGTCAGGGGCTAGGCTAGTCAACTATACCACATCCATCCATCCTTCCATCCATCCATTGATCCATCCATCCATCCATCCATCCATTCATCCATCCATCCACATTCAGTACCTGGACAGAGAGGAATGTGAGGAAGATGAAGACAGCCCTGCTGAGGATAAATGATTCCATCTTCATCAGGTCAGTGTCTCTCTTCAACTGGGTGAGCGCCAACCTGTGTACAGGAAGTGATCACATCCAAACAAAACACTTTACAGCAGTATAGTGGTTGACTGTAGTATTAAAGCAACACCACACTACATCAAAATATACTGTGCAGTTAGCAATGCTGAAACCACTAGTTAACAGGGCTGGATGAAGCCATTAGTGGGCTCCAGTGTAAAAGTGAGCTGTGGGCCCCTACTGACCCCCACACCCACAAAAATCTCTCCCTCTGTTCATTGTATAATGTATGTGTTGGATATGGTAACTTGATTAAGCACAAATGTGTTTAGTAAAACACATGTAAGAACACTTTAAGTGAAATAATTATAATAATTATCCCAAATGTTTCCCAGATTTTCAAACCTACAGATGCTAAACCTATGATTTTAAGGCTCTGTTTTATTTGGTCGCCTGTGGTGTGGCTGTCTGGCTGAAGCTCAAATTTGACTTTTTATCCAGTTTTAAATCACATTTTTAAGATACACTTTTTACATACAGTATATATACATACACATATACAAGCAATCTATGTATTTTAATCAGATGAAGGATTTTCGTCAGCGGACGTCTGGACCTTAAGTTATCAGAGAAGAAAGATGAGTGAATTTTAGACAGCTCAACTCTCAGCTGCTGGAGACGTCCTGTTCTGTGTATGCCGAATAGCGTTGGTGAAACACTGACTTTAAATGTGAAACTGCTTTATTCAGTGTTTTACTGGTTATAATCTGCTTGTCTGTTCGGCTCCTATGTGGATAATTCAGCTGCTGATATAAACCTCCTGAACTACTGACACTGAAGGAATCCAAACCAGGAGAAGCTGATGGTAATGGTGGTAAGTCAGCAACTCCCATGATCCCACGCTACTTAACAATGTCACATAAAGCTGTCTTTTGTTATTGTTTTGATTGAGAGACCCCTAGAGGTAGAAGCTACACACTGTGCGTTTAAAGGGCCACTCTCCTCAGCCTGTGAACACGGTTCTGTAACATAGCCTGTGTTCGTGGAGAAGCTTTGTCAAGTCTGAGAAGATCATGCATAAAATCAGTGTTTGTGGAGTTTGAAGCTTGGCTATTAAAAGATGCTACTGATATGCATTATAGAAAATCTAGGCTCCAGTATTTTTAGAGCAATCTGGCTTTCAAAGCCAACAGTATGGAAACTTTCCCCACCCAACTTAATCACCCTTAATCAAGGTTTTAACTCAGGGGCCCTCCACAAGATGATGCCTCAAAATGATGTGACACTAGAGGTGTTACTTTACTTCAGGTGAGAAGCTGCTGAAGTGGTGGAAACAGTATGACCAAACAAATTTACAATTAATGAAATGACTACATGGTGAACCAGGACTGCTTGATTAGCATGAGGGTGTGAGGCACTGGGATGTGCCTGTTGTCTGGCCTTTCTAATTTATTATAAATTAGCTGTGATTATTTTTTTTGATATTCTTGTCTTTATTGCAGGACAAAAAGACAGAATGTAATATACAAAACCAGATCTTCAAACTTGATATTCAGTTTATCCTGTAAATCAGCCATTGATAGAAAAAGACCAAATGTTAGATTGTTACAGCTTCTTAGAGATGAGAATATAAGTAACAAATAAATAAGGTTTTATTTCACAACATCACTTTGGAGAATTGGGGCTTTAAAATGGACATTTCATTTCATTATTATTTGACAATATATAGGTGAAATGAGCCTAACACTGATTGATTGGTGGGATTAATGAATCATAATGAAAATTGATAGAGTAGGCTATAGCCCAAACTGGTGAAGTGAAACTCGCTCATATATATGTGAATATGTGAAATGCTGATGCTGATGTAGACGTTGACAGGGAAATTCACCTGCATCCAGAAGACTGTTCGGTGCTACGGCGACAGCACGGACGTGGATTTTGTTTTGTGAGTATGCGAGTGTCCATCATGCAGCGTGTGCAGAGATACAGCGACTTTCTGACCGGGTGAATCCAGCATTAACGGTCCCTCACGGGCGGCAGTTGCTGCAGGTTAACGGCGGTGTTTTACAACCTGATGTGTGTTTGATTGAGGAGAAATTAACACCTTACCTTGTGAGGGGGAGAGGTCCTGCGCTCCCTATGCGCTCATGTGGAGATGTAGCATCAGGTTTTTGGTCTCCAAAAACAGTCCGATTATCCACCTAGTCCCGACCCCGTGTCCATACCCGAGTCCAACACAGAAACGCCCAGAAAGTGACCGAGAAACACCGGCTGTCAGTCCGGCTGTCTAACTGATCAACGCGCCGGTACCAAGTGTCTCCGGTGAAGTGTCTCCGGGCTCCGAGCGGCGCACAGTCCCGTCTGTCTGACACACAACTTGGGACCAGAGTCAAGTTAGACACGGATATATAGCTTCCGCTCATCACTTTCAAAGTAAAACACTGACAGGTATTTTTGTAGAACCATCTCTGTTTACGTTGATGTTAGTCTTATTGTTATTATATTTATATTATGTATATTTATTGAAATAATGCATCAGCCATACTCTAATTGGAGAGGCTAACATTTTTGTGAATTCTTCTATTCTCAAAGTAAAGGCAAAAGCCCATTCAACATGTCCTTGTGTGTCCCCATGTCTGTGGATGTGGGCCTGACCTTGACTTGTTTGTGTGGGTCCTTATCATCATAAACCCACATGGCTTACTGGTACCATAAAGAGGAAGAGCAGAGTAGGACTGCACCCATACATGCCCCATGTGTGAACTTAACCTGTGTCCCAAATGGTCAACACAGTCCATCACAGCCTCTGGTTATATAAATGTAATTTATCAAAGGGAAATTTATTCAGTGTAATATGTTTGGTTTTGAAGGTGCAAACATGCATCAGGACATTTCATTTCTTTCTGTTTCATGGTCATTTTTGACGTCTAACTGTGATTTCTACAGTACGTGCTTAATGCTTTTCTTTGCTGGTAGGACTTTTTAACATTCTCGCAGGTGACTTGGTTAAAATGAAGCTCAGTCTGGAACATATTTTTAATAAATGTTGTAGTTTTTTACAGTCACACTTGTCCCAGTACCATCTCCTCATCTTCAAAACTCTTCACACAGTGAGCTTTTGAAAAACACACTTGAGCACATCAGTTAACATTTGCAGCAAAATGTTCCCAACAACTATAACACTCTCCCATACCACTGCTCTGTCACTCAATGTACAATGAACTAAAGAACGCAAACAACCACTGTAAAATACATTTATTATGTGTTTCACACTCCTTGATTTTTGCATCCACAGATATTTCAAGCCAAGCAGCTACAGAAACTTTTGATCTGTTGCTCTGCCCCTCACAGCTGATGTCATGGCTGAGTGTGGTAAAGTTACAGGAAACTGTAAATGAACGAAAGTTTTACTGTATCACAAACCAAGAAAGCCACTTTTACCATGTAATGTAAAACAATATATGATAAAGGAACAAACCAACCATATTCTTCAGTGGGCTTGACTGATTTTGTTTTCACAGTGCAGTAGGAAAGAATAAAACAATACAATCAATCACCCAAAATACATTACAACCAATAACAAAAAGCACGTGCAGGTAGGCCATTAGCGACAGCCAGATGTTTCAGCAGAACATATACAGCGGTAATAGTGGCAACTACATCTATATTTTCCCTGTATACAAGCACATTTCAGTATGACCATGTTTGTGTAGATAGGAACAGGGCTGTAATCAAAAGAACTGAACAAACTTTCTGCTAAAATCTGAATAATCTGTCTTATTTCAAGCATATAGTTCCATTTATTTCCATCCACAGTGATCTGAAGTTTGTTTGGTTTTAAACTGACAGTGAACTGTTCTGAACAGAGAATCTGAAAATCTTCAAATCTGCTGTAGTTGTACAAAATGTTGCTGGTAGTGAAACTAACTGAGAAGGGTGTTCATGGAGAAGCGGTGGTTGATCAAAGCAATACAAACGTTAAGGTCACATAGTCTGATGTGGTGAATGTGTTTTGAAAAAGATGACATGTGAAAGTGATTGTAAAAACTGTAATGTCACTCTAGCACATTGATCTGTAGGCCAATGTCCCTGATAGTTATGGAATAAAGTTTTGTTTGCTTTTCTAATTTGTATTTAGTTGAACTTACCATTTTTTGTGAGAAAACTGCCATGATTACATTTTTATTGTTTACATCTCAAATTCATTTTACTTCCCAAGGGGAGTAAAACCCTACTCTAATTCTGAAGGATAAAACAGATCACTTCCTGGTTGTCTCTAGCAACTTGACACAGAGCTGTAGGCAAGTCTGATGACCAACCCCTCTGTCCCATGTGGTGTGGGGGAGCAGAGAGCATGTGGAGGAGCCGTCATCTCCATCACTCCTATTGTATTCCTACTGTCACTGAACTAGTCCTTGTTGTAGAGCTGCATGCTTAGCTTCTCTGTGCATCTGTAATGCTGTTCTTATAATGTTTAGGCTTATATGTCAGTGGTGGTGTCAGACCTGACATAATACTTCATGGTGTTTTCTTTGTTCCATTTTATATAAGACATTTTATATTACATATTTGCATGGATATCAACAGATGAGCAGTTGTCGAGAAAATCTACAGATAGACAGAGTTGGATAGCTAGATATTTGTGGTGGAGAAAAGAAACTGTACATTTCTCAATTACTGTACTTCAAGGACACGTTCACAAATCTATCTTCAAACTATAAATGATTTGGTTGTAGTAGGTAGGTAGTGACTCTTTCTGTCCATACAGGTTGTGAAGTGATCTCTTCCAAAAGCAATTTCAATGTAAAGATGGAAAAATATGCACAGATATTTGTTGTGTGCAAGAATGAGTTGCGTATGTGAGTGAGTGTCTGCTACAGAGAAGGTTCCCTCTTTGTGATTTTTGTGGTAACTTTGACATGGTATCCTCATTTAATTCACCTTATGCTTTACATCATCATCAATCATTTTATACATTATAATGCTTGTTATAGATGAAACCCAGCAGTTTAAGAAGCTAAAAGTTAATCATGAATGTTCATTTTTGACACTCGAGACATTAATTTAACAAAAATATGTATAATTAAATATATAATCTCCTCCTTGAACTGTCATCTTACTGTGGTGGAGGAGTTGGAGCCCTAATGACCCTAGGAGCTATGTTGTCGGGGGCATTTTGCCCCTGGTAGGGTCTCCCATGGCAGATTGGTTCTAGGTGAAGGGCCAGACGAAGAATGGTTCAGAAGATCCCAATGAATAAAATGATCAAGAATCCCTCCGGCCCTGCCCTGGAGCCAGGCCTGGGGTTGGGGCCCGTGGGCGAGCGCCTGGTGGCCGGGCCTTAGCCCATGGGGCCCGGCCGGGCCCACCCCGAACCGGCTACATGGGTTCGTCTCCCAGTGGGCCCACCATCTGCAGGAAGAGTCAGCGGGGTCCGGTGCAATGTGGATTGGGCAGCAGACCAAGGCGGGGGCCTTGGCGGTCCGATCCTCGGTTACGGAAACTGGTTTTTGGAACATGGATCGTCACCTCTCTGGTTCAGCTTATGCGCTGAACAGCAGTTCAGCCTACCCGCCCTTTTTGGAGTCCTTGGGACGGGTGCTGGAAAGTGCCCCGAAAGGGGACTCCATTGTACTATTGGGAGACTTCAACGCTCACGTGGGCAATGACAGCGTGATCTGGAGGGGTGTGGTGGGGAGGAACGGCCTGTCGTTCAGTTATTGGACTTCTGTGCTAGTCACAGTTTGGCCATAACAGATGTGTATAAGAGACAGGATCCTCGGTTACGGAAACTGGTTTTTGGAACATGGATCGTCACCTCTCTGGTGGGGAAGGAGTGGGAGCTTGTGGAAGAGGTGGAACGGAAGCTAGATATAGTCAGCCTCACCTCAACACACAGCGTCGGCTCCGGAACCCAAGTCCTTGAGAGGGGCTAATCTTTTCTCTTTGCTGGAGTTGCTCCAGGAGAGAGGCGGAGGGCCGGGGTGGGCTTTTTGGTGGCCCCCAGGCTCTCTGCCTGTATGTTGGGGTTCGCCCCGATGGACGAAAGGGTTACATCCCTGCACCTCTGGGTCGGGGATCGGGTTCTGACTGTTGTCGGTGCTTATGCGCTGAACAGCAGTTCAGCCTACCCGCCCTTTTTGGAGTCCTTGGGACGGGTGCTGGAAAGTGCCCTGAAAGGGGACTCCATTGTACTATTGGGAGACTTCAACGCTCACGTGGGCAATGACAGCGTGATCTGGAGGGGTGTGGTGGGGAGGAACGGCCTGCCCGATCTGAATCCGAGTGGTGTTCAGTTATTGGACTTCTGTGCTAGTCACAGTTTGGCCATAACTAACACCATGTTCAAACATAAGGATGTCCACAGGTGCACATGGCACCAGGACACCCTGGGTCGCCGGTCTATGATCGACTTTGTAGTCGTATCATCAGACCTGCGGCCGTATGTTTTGGACACTCGGGTGAAGAGAGGAGCAGAGTTGTCAACTGCCACTTGGTGGTGAGTTGGATCAGATGGCGGCGGAAGATGACGCGCAGACCTGGCAGGCCCAAACGGGTTGTGAGGGTCTGCTGGGAAAGCCTGGCAGAAGAACCCCTCAAGATGATTTTCAACTCACTCGGGCATGGGAGGAGTTCGGTGAGACTATGGAAGAAGACTATCGATCGGCTCCAAAAAGGTTCTGGCTAACCGTCCGACGCCTCAGGGGGGGAAGGCGGAAACTCGCTCACACTGTTTACAGTGGGGGCGGGGAGCTGCTGACGTCAACTGAGGACATAGTCGGACGGTGGAAGGAATACTTTGAGGAGCTCCTCAATCCCACCAACACGTATTCCGTTGAGGAAACAGAGTCAAGAGACCTGAGGATGGATGATCTAATCTCCGGGACAGAAGTCGCCGAGGTAGTGAAACAACTGCGCGGTGGCAGAGCCCCGGGGGTTGATGAGATCCGCCCTGGGTATCTCAAGGCTCTGGATGTTGTAGGACTGTCTTGGTTGACAGGCCTCTGCAACATTGCATGGACATCGGGCCCTTGTTAGTGGCCATCAAGTCCCTGTACCAAAGGAGTGTGAGTCTGGTTCGCGTAGTCGGCAGTAAGTCGGACCTGTTCCCGGTGAGGGTTGGACTCCCTCAGGGCTGCACTTTGACACCGGTTCTGTTCATAACTTTTATGGACAGAATTTCCCGGCGCAGCCGGGTGGTGGAGGGGTTTGGGTTCGGTGGCGGGAGGATCTCGTCTCTGCTTTTTGCGGATGATGTGGTCCTCTTAGCTTCATCGAGCACCGACCTTCAGCTCTCGCTTGGGCGGTTCGCAGCCGAGTGTGAAGCGGCTGGGATGAAGATCAGCACCTCCAAGTCTGAGGCCATGGTTCTCAGCCGGAAATGGGTGGATTGCCCGCTCCGGGTTGGGGGGGAGGTCCTGCCTCAGGTGGAGGAGTTTAAGTATCTCGGGATCCTGTTCACGAGTGAGGGTAGGATGGAACGGGAGATCGACAGGCGGATTGGGGCAGCGTCAGCAGTGATGCGGGCGCTGAATAGGTCCGTTGTGGGGAAGAGGGAGCTAAGCCGGAAGGCGAAGCTCTCGATTTTCCGGTCGATCTACGTTCCAACCCTCACCTATGGTCAGGAGCTTTGGGTAATGACCGAAAGAACGAGGTCGCGAATACAAGCGGCCGAAATGAGTTTCCTCCGCAGGGTGGCCGGGCTCAGCCTTAGAGATAGGTTGAGGAGCTCGGTCATCCAGGAGGGAATCGGAGTAGAACTGCTGCTCCTCCATGTCGAGAGGGGCCAGTTGAGGTGGTTCAGGCATCTGGTGAGGATGTCTCCCGGACGCCTCCCTGGGGAGGTGTTTCGGGCATGTCCCACCGGGAAGAGGCCTCGGGGCCGACCAAGGACACGCTGGAGGAATTATATCTCTCGGCTGGCCTTGGAACGCCTCGGGATTCTCCCGGAAGAGCTGGTGGAAGTGGCTGGGGAGAGGGCCGTCTGGACCTCTTTGCTGACGCTGCTGCTCCCGCGACCCGGCTCCGGATGAGCGGGAGATGACAATTACGAGTACGAGTAAATATATAATTAAAAACAACGTGATCACATATACTACATCGAATATGCAGCTGCAAAGTACAACCTCCATTCCATAAAAGTGAGTACCCTTGTGACCACTGCAGCAACAGTCACTTGACCTGTGACAACTGAAATTAGTCAGTTAACCTGTGACAACTGAAGTAAAACAGTTAACATGTGACCACTGCAGCAAGTCAGTTTACCTGTGACCACTGCAGCAACTTCGGTTACACCTGAAATTTCCAGCTGAGGCTAACTGCGTGAACAAGGTTATGAAAGAACTTCCATCACATCTGCAACAGTGGTTGGGAGGTAGAAAAAAACCCATATTGTCAAAAACCCCCATCCTCGATAAATGACACACACAGCTCACTGTTTACACAACTGTGCATTGAAAAACAGATGGTAAGAGCTTCTGACTTGGCACCAGGATTATCTGTGGAGTTCCAGTGACTGATCAGACAGTGAGAAGAATACTGCATGAAGGGGACTCACAGCGTCCAAGATGATTAAACTTAGCCAAGGAAAAAAAGCCTGAAGAGTGTTGGTAGCTCATTCTTTGCTCAGATGAAACCAAGATACATTTATTTGGATCTGATGTGGTCCAGCATGCTTGACAAGGACCACCACTGTAATACAGGGCAGCATGAGAGCAACCAGTGTAAGGGAGATGACATTTAAACATGCAGGAGAGGGTTTTCCCAAGATGACACACACACATTATGACCTGAGCAAACATGTCCCCTATGGAGTATTTGAAGCAGGAGACTTTAAATCAAATATCTTATGGCAACATAACATTTGCGTAATACCTTGACATGAAAAATTTGGCTCCTATATGCTGGCCTCAAATTGTTCTTGTAGGCAAACAAAACAATTACAACTTAAAAACATGAAAGGAGCCAAAAAAAAAAAACAAAAGCCCATTCAAAACACCAAAAAAGTTCATTTAAACTCAAAATCCAAAAGCAAAATAAGTTTTCCATCTTCACATCATCAGTAAAAAAATGTGTGTGTGTGTGTGTGTGTGTGTGTGTGTGTGTGTCTCATAGTGAAGCAGTCGTATGTAGGGGCCTCCAGCAGCAGACACAACTTTGAGATGGCCTGCTTAGAGTGTTTTTAGTTTTTACTTGAACTTGTTTGACCAGTCCTCTGGAGTCAGGCAAGATCTGTGGTAACCATGGCCGATTTGGAGATGATTATCCATGATTTTATTTCTACTCGTTTAGACGATTGTAATGCTCTTTTAATCTGTCTGAATCAAAGCTCTTTGAATCGTCTCCAAACCATCCAAAATGCAGCTGCCTGGCTTTTAACCTGAAATAACAAGAGAACACACATCACACCAATTTTATCCTCCTTCCACTGGCTCCTGATCAAATTCTGCATTCCAAAATACTGGTGCCCATCTTTAGAGCCTTGCATGGTCAAACACCTCAATATATTGCTGACCTCCTCTTCCTTTATACAACAAATCGGGCACTCAGGTCTTCTGAGCATAAATTACTGGCCGTCCCTCGACTCGAGGCGACCATGCTTTTCAAGCCATGGCTCCTAAATTATGGAACGCCCTCCTATCCCTGCGATCTATAGGCTCCTGTGATGGCTTTAGCAAGCAGCTGAAAACATTTTTATTCAGACAGGCTTTTGGTTAGTCTATTTGACTACCTCCCCCTTTTATTGTGTAGCTCTTTACTTATCTTATTGCTTTTATTCTCATATTCTAATTTATTTTATTGCTCTTTATTTACTTTACTGCTTTTACTGTCATATTTCTTGAAATTGTGTATGTTTTATGATTTAAAGCACTTTGTGATTTTTATCTGTGAAAGGTGCTATATAAATACATTTTTACTTACTTACTTACTTACTTACTTATTTACTGTCCTCGGATCCAGAAGTTGCGAGAGGAGGTATCATCGACAATGAGAACAACATCACTGGGGACAAAGTTCCTCCTCTTATGGATCAATTTTTGACATTCTTGTAATTCAGGCAAGTACTCCCTATTCCATCTCTTCCCAAAAAGGTCAGCCATATATTGAACCTGCCGCCTTCTGTTCCCAGAAGAGCAGTCTTCTGGCTGGAATACTCCAGGGGATGTGAAAGGCTTGGTGTTAAGCAAAAGGAGGTGGTACATACATATAAACAAAAAGAAGAACTCAAGATCCACTTACTGGCCTTTCTTGTTGTTATTGCATCATAATCCTATATTATCATATACAATAATATAATACTAATGCTCATTCTGCCAACATAATGCCCACTTTTATTTTCATATTTAATACTTTAATACTTAAAGAGCATTTTAATTAAATAATTCTGCACATTTCTTGAATTAAATATTTGAATGGACATGATATTGGGTGGACTGCTGATGATAGTGAAACTATTTCTTAGTGATGACATCAAACTCCAGACAAATAATGAAAATCATTACCAGCTTTATTATCATGATCTTAACAGAATATTTTCTGTGCAGCCCCATGTTTAGAGGATACGTCTGGAGTTATTGTGCATTTTTCTGATTTTCAACAAATTCCATTAACAGGTCAAAACCAACAATGAATGGATCCTACTAACAAGTACTGTAAGTGTGTAAGTGTGTATCCACAGCCAAACCCTGATGTACCTTGTTCCAATGTGCCACATACTGTATGTAGTTTACTTAGACTCAGTTCATACACTGACCTGCTGCTTCCAGAGATAGATGAGGGTTGAAATGGAAGTGACTATTGTAGTGAGGTGATCTGCTCTGCTTACCTCCCAGTTAGAGCAGTTTCACATCCAGTTGCCTGGTTTCTGTCAGCATCCATCATTCACCTGATCACAATACACACACTCTTATCATCATTCCCATAGATGAGCCAAACCAAGCTCCCTGCCATCCAGAGGTAGGATCAAAGGATGTGTGTATGCCCCCCCCCCCCCCCCCCCCCCCAGTATTTTATTATGAGGTGAAGAATAGAAGCTGGCAGAGTATGAGGGGATTGGTCTTGACTTTGACTAATGAGAACATCAAAAAGCTTCAGTCAGCAAACGACCTCAAGGTGCTCAGTTTGCACAGCTCTGCTCTGTGGAGACATGCTGTACATATGAGGGGTGGATGGATGATGGTTTGGTACTCATATACATTTGAATTGACTGCATTATAATACAAGTATATAGTAGTATATTTATACATTTAGTCATGCACAGTCAATATACCAGTCAGTATTACAGTTATGTAGAAGCAACCAACAAATACATTAGACTGTATATAAATAGATGGATGTTACATTATACAAACTCATTTATTCTATTAGAAGAAATGGAGAGGGGGTTGTAGCCAAATCAGTGGTCTGTCCACTGACCATGGTCGCTAAAACAGACCACTGGTTACTACCACTAGGGGCACTGAAGACAGTGGTCTGGATAACTAGGACCACAAGTACCACACCATGGACCACAGAACAACTGGTCCGGACCAAAAGGACCATATGGATTCACTGCTTCATATTAACAGTTCAATAAAACTGCAATATATATAGTGCAACAATAAGAATATCTGCTGAGGCTAATCGATAATAGAGTATAATAACAGACAAAATATTATGATCTCTGACATTTGTTCAGCTAACAGCGTTGCCAACACATCCAGAGAAGGGAAAAGGTGAATTAGAACCACAAAAACCACTCCACAGACCACTCAGTAACTAGCCTGGACTACTATCTTCAGCACCCCTAGTGGTAGTAACCAGTGGTCTGTTTTAGCGACCATGGTCAGTGGACACTAGACCACTGATTTGGCTGCACACAATTGTGTGTGGTGGAGGTCTGGCGCCCCCCTTCAGCCAGGCATGTACAACAACATTTAATTTACTCTCATAAATCACTAATGGAAACGATCACATACTGTCTTTATTTACAATACTCACACATTTCACTTATTTTTAAGTTTAGGATGTGTCAGTATAAGTAGTCTATGACATTGACTTCATTTTTCACTTTTTCACTCTGTTCCTGCTGACCTGACTGAACGTGTTCACATTGTGTGTTTTGTGAATGTGGTTAATATCTGGGGTCAAGAGCTGCGTTCAAAGACCTTTAAAAACAAACTTTTCCTTTAAATGCAGTCTTGTGATAGTGACATCATCAGTCTGCTTTTGGCTAGTCATCCCTCAGCTGATGTCCTACAGGAATCTCACTCAAGTCAATTTACACTCACTTACACCAAAAAATAGCGGAAGTCCTACGATAATTCCTTCAAAGTAAAATCATAAGACCGTATCATTCAGGAAAAAGCTGATGGTATTACAGCATCATTTTCATTTGACGCACACGTGATTCACACTTATATCACCACATATCACAATGAATTGCATGTTCCAAGATTTAGACCTACTCACTGTCATACTGTTCACTTTGTCATATTGCAAATCAGTTCACCAGAAACTTAACATGCTTTATTCATATACTGTAGATCTCATATTTTTATATTTTCTTCTTACAGTAAGCCTACATTACACCATTTCATTTTCTTCTCTCACTCTTTTGTTTTTACAGTATCATATCATCTGTTACATGTTTTAATAATAAAAATCAAAGTGTTGTTTTCTTTTCCTCATTGGTTGACTCTAATTTCATCTGCTGTTCCACATTTTGGTGCTTTTTTAAACTTTGAAGATTTTTTAATCTCATCAGAACAAGTCATCATCCCTAATTTTCTTAACTTATGTGTTATCTGTTTTATTGTTTTGTTACTTGTACAAATTATTGAGCCTGTAGATAGTGATTGTCCACAAGTAATCTAGTATGAGTAAATGCAAGCATGCATTTTGTCTGATATTGGTATAGAATGATGTATGGTGGTCTACCACCAGTCCCAGCTGATCCAGTAGATCATTGAACTGTGCTATTTCACCTAAAAGGATATAATATTTCAAGTTTTATATGCTTTATGGAGAGCGGATTTTAGGGCTAACAAATTGATATTTGATGATTTGATGTTGGATCAAAATAACACAGTTGTGTGTTTAATCTTAATGTGGTAAACTTCCTCAAGGATAAAGACTGTGATGACAATAATAATAATGATAATACGTGAGAAAATGAGAATAAGGTATTTTGAGAAATAAATCTTAAACACATTATTATTGTTTTTTTACTTGTGTAGTTTGTATTTAAAACCAAACATCCATCAATAGTTTTATTTTGAAAATCTTACCCGGAAATGTACTGCGTCACTTCGGGTGAACTGTCGGTACCTGCGCTCTTCACTTATTCTCAGTGCGTCAACTCGTCAAATTGGATTCATTTCAGCTGTGGACGTCTTTAACAGAAGAAAACGTCCACCACCAGGCTCGCAGGACCAGATCTGGATTTTTCCATGTGCAGTGGTGATCGATGAACTGTTCACAGTGACTTTTAATCATTTGAAATATTACTGCCTCTAGTACTTGTGTTAGTTCGGATGGGTGCACGTTACTGCGGCCCGTAGTTTTGTATGTCTCTTAGACTCGACTAAATTAAGTGGATTACTTGTGGACCCTGACGAGGTCTGTCCAGTCCATCATCATCATGGCCGCTGCCACCTCCACCCCTGCCGCCTCCAGCGGCCGCTCCAGCCGCTCCGCGGCCCGCCGCAGCGCAGTTACCGGCCTGCCCACAGCCAGCACCAGCCCGACCTGCTTGTCCCGCATCCAGGAGAAAGATGAGCTTCGACACCTCAACGACCGCCTTGCCAACTACATCCAGCGGGTCCAAGAGCTGGAAAGCGAACGGTCCTCCATACTGCTTCAGCTGGAAGAGAAGGATGAGTCGAAAAGCCGGGAGATGGGCAACGTGCGGCGGCTGTACGAGGAGGAGTTGGCCGATGTCAGAAAGTCCCTGGACGGCCTGGCCGGAGAGAGGGCCCGCCTGCAGATCGACTACGGGAATCTGTGCGATGAGTACAGGAAACTTCAAGCCAGGTAGTAACATTAGCCTTACGATGAATACCACCACGCAGGTGTTCTTGCACAGGACTCCAGTCAAAAATCTACTTATGTAATGAAGTCTAGCTTGGTTTTGATGCACACACGTGCAGAAGAAGATATTTAAAAAATAAATTAATTAATTAATTTAAAAAAAAACTTTAGTACCGCTGTATAAGTGGGGATCAACACTCAGCGGCAGGTATCCCACTGTTAACAAAAACTACTCAAATCATTTTATAGTGTTTTATCACACAAGGCAACATTCAATTGACAGCTTCCGTAAAGTGAGTTTGGTCTTTTGCCCACTTACAGCAGATATATGGCTTCAAATGTGTAAGGTAGCTCATGTTAGCAAATGTCATTTCATATTTTATGCTCTACACAACATGAAATTTCAGCTCTACAAACAGCAAGGTTGACACAGACACAAAAGATAGTCAGGGTTAATTTCAGAAGCTGATTTTAAATGAATGAATAAATTTGTAAGATTGGAGTTTGTGTGGAGATCACAGGTTTATAACAAAATAAGGTTTTAGTAAATATTCATCTAAATTGAGAAGAGAGACTTGAACATTGTGTGGTACATAGTGTGTGGCTGACATGAAAGAAAACAAGCCAAGTTGTCTTCCATGGGTCACAAAATTTTCATGATGTTCTCCCTCTTCAGGAACCAGAAGAAGGAGAGTGATCTGGCGAATGCATTGACCCAGTGGAGGAAAGTCGAGGTGACTCTGAGCTCCAAAGATGCTGAGTGCACCAAGTTGCTGTCTGAGAACAGGAGGCTCAATGATGACTTCACTGACCTGCAGGGCCAGCTGGAAAACGTATGCGCTATCCCTCACTGGAGTTGCAATGATGTATTGTCCATGTTTGAGGTTCTTAAAGCCCCCATCTCTAGATTTATAAAAAAAAAAAAAAAAAAAAAAAAAAAAAAAAAAAAATCTTAATTTTGTCAACTCGTAGTAGTGTGATCAAAAAGCAGCAGACCTGCTGTGTGAATGAGTTACAGTGCGTTAACATCACTGTTGTGTGGTAAATACTGCAGTGTTTCCCTCTGACACTTTAATGAAGTAGCAACAGTTATTGACTGAGATTTTAATTTTACAAAACAAAAATCACAACATCAGTCAAGTCACTGTAACTTCCCAACTTTATGTCAACTGTTCCAAGGATAAAATCAAAACACTTCACATACAGCAAACGTATCACAACCTAACAAACGTTGTGAGTGTGAACTGCCTTTTAAAGCTCAGTGAAGCCAATGGCGGTACGGATTGATTGTCGGAAGTGGGCTAATATAGTCAGATTGTGTTGGGTGTGACTGTATGTTTGAGGTGTGTGTGTGTGTGTGTGTGTCACACCAGGTGGAGGGCGTCCTGTCAGGAACCAAGAACCAGCTGAGCTCTGAGATCCTGAGGAGGGTGGACATGGAGAACCAAGTGCAAACACTCAAAGAACAGCTGGAACTCCAGAGAAACATCAGTGAACAAGTAAAATTACAGTGGCCCTCAGAGCTCAGTGCACTGCAACTTAAGAAAACACATGCAAAGACACAAACACGCTGCAAACTCGGAAAACATCTTCATCAATTTGACAAAACAAATGTACTGCAACAACTCACAACACATGCAAATAAAGGAACACGCTGTAAATTGGTGGCATTGGATATCTAGTGCATCACAGCAAGTTCATCACTTTTTGTGATGCACTAGTTATTCGTGCTTTTTACTTCGAAAGTTACAATTGAGCATTTAACAACAAGTCCCAGCCAGGCTCATCACATTTTAGTCTCCCCTGGAAACACTTCTCTTGTGTTGTAGGACTGAATTTTTGCGTTTCTCTATTTGCATGTGTTTTCTTAAGTTGCAGTTCATTGAGCTCTCAGGGCCACTGTATAAAACACACACACACACACACACACACACACACAGTTTATTTCTGTGTCGTCTCAAACTGATACATGAGACTTGATTCTGATTTTGTAGGAGATCTTGGAGCTCCGAAGCCGACATGAGAGCCGTCTAGTGGAGGTGGACTCGGGAAGACGAAGAGAGTTTGAGAGTAAACTGTCCGAGTCAATGCAGCAGCTTCGCCAGGACCATGAGTGTCAGCTGCAGCAGTACAAAGACGAGATCGACAGGACCTTCAGCTCAAAGGTGCAAACCCTATCCTTGAGATGAAGGTGTCCAGATTTATTACATACAAAGCTTTTTAAATGTTTCTTGTGTTTACATTGAAGTCTTTCTGCTCTACAGCTACAGAATGCTCAACAGGCTGCCCTTGAGAAAAACAACGTTGTGTCAGCCACCAAAGATGAACTAGACAGCACCAAGCTCAGAGTAGAGACGCTCAGCTCCCAGCTGCAGCAGTACCAGAAAGATGTAAGTTCACTCTGACACGATGTGAAGAGATCCATTAACAAAACATCAGCTATGTAGAAAGTATCGCCCCCAGCGGCCATGTTGGTATCCTGGTTCCACACCTCTGAGTCGTTGCCCACATCTACTATGTTTTGTTTTTAGTGACTCAGATTTGTCTGGTGTTGTAGTTGGTTTCTGCCAGTTGTGAAAAAGAAAAGGAAATTGACACAGTTGCACTAGTTGGTGTAATTGTATAACTGGTCGAGGTGTGTGTGTGTGTGTGTGTGTGTGTGTGTGTGTGTGTGTGTGTGTGTGTGCTTTTGAAGGAATAGTTGAGGATGACTGTCACTCCAAACATGACGCTGCAGTTAGCTTAGCAAAGAGACTGGGAACAACTGAAACAGCTAGCCTGGCTCTGTCCAAAGATGATGAAATCCACCTACCAACACTTGTAAAGTTCACTAATTTACCACATTGTATCTAGTTTTACTTAGTTTTAAAATTGTGTAAAATTTTTTCAGATGGTCTCTGCTGGTTGCCTGGTAATTACATTACTTTGTGGTGATGACACATGTCCAGCCACGTGACTTGTCTTGCCTCTCATTACAGCAGGGACCCGATTTTATTGTTTTTCACCACAGTAACTATCATTTGACCCAGACTGATATGGATAGTCAAGACTGGATTTGTGAAGACTTAAGGTGTGTGTGTGAGAGAGTGAGTGAAGCCTGTTGCTGCGTCTATGACCTGCAGATTGTTTTGCTGTACTGTTTTGTGCCTAGTTGTGTTGTTACTTGGTGTCTACTTGACGTAATGATGTCAAGTGTTTCTTTCTTCTCTCGGTCAGAAAATGGTGCTGGAGAGCCGCTTTCAGGACCTGGAGAGGACTCTGGACCGGGAGCGGGAGGTTTGGCAGCAGAAACTCATTCAGAGGGAGCAGGAGCTGCTGAACATGAGAAGCCAGATGTACAGTCAGCTGGAGGACTATGAGAACCTGCTGGATGTCAAGCTGGCTCTGGACATGGAGATCAATGCCTACAGGAAGATGCTAGAGGTGGAGGAACAGAGGTATGGCTGTGATCTACAGACCCCCCCTCACCTTTTTCACCTTTAGTGCAGATGAATCTTCATGGTTTAGTTTCTGCTCTGATCTGCATTGTCAGCTGTGAGACTTTATATAGACAGTTGTGTGTGTTTCCACATCATGTCCAATCAGCTGAGTTTACCATAGGTGGACTCCAGTCAATGTCCAGAAACATCTGAGAGCTTAAGTGTCTGAATACTTATGTCAATGTGATATTTAAGTTTTACTTTTTAAGAAATTTGCAAAATTTTCTGATTCCCTTATCGATTCCTGTGGATTTTCTGTGTGGGGGGAAAAAAGTTGGCCTGTACAGGTTTTCAGTGTCAACAACGCAAATTTTATTATGAGTCTCTGATCACTGAACAAGATAGATAACTTCTCTGTAGTTGTTCAATCCCTTGAGGAGGGGGTGCTGTCTAACTCTTTAGGTTTCCCTTTATTCATCTACAAAAAAGAAGGGGAAAAGAAGAAGAAAAAAAAATGTCTCGGTCGCTCATTCGCGACCGACACATCACTGATACGTACCTTCTCTGCTGAGACTGGGAAGCACTCGTAGACCGGCTCTGTAGAGCGTCAAACACATGGCATTCCTGATATTTAATGCCCTGATTCGTCAAATGTTTCATGTTTGTTTTGAAATTAAGCCACACTACCGTTCCCGTTCGCACTGACTGCCTCTCGCAAAAGCGTGACGTCATTGTTTTGAAGGCACGTGGAACTAAGTGGAAGGCAAGATAAGGGAATGGTTAAGTATAAAGGCAAATGATGTTGATGGATCGAACCAGTTTTTGATTCTCATCCCTACTGAAGACTTTCTGGCATCATCCATTTTAAAGTTTTTTTTCTTATAAATGAGAAGGATAGTATGGTACCTGGATTTCTGTTGACTGGCACTTGTCTCTTAGATTGCAGCTGTCACCCAGCCCCTCCCAACGCGTGACCGTCCCTCGAACACACGAATACAGCAGCCGTAAACTCAGAGGGAAGAAACGGAAGCACGAGGGAGCATCTGGCAGCTCACCTGCCTATAAAATGTCCAGTCGTTCCACAGACCGCGGAGCTGTGAGCGTGGCAGAGGTCGACATGGAGGGAAAATACGTCAAACTGAAGAACAACTCTGAGACAGTAAGGCTGTCATGCAGCTGGATATTGATTTTATTTTGGTTTTGACTTAAATTTACTTTTTATTATCATGAATTAGTTTGAATTTACCAGTTGAACATGTCATATGTTATCATCTACAGTCGAATGTTGGTGAAGTGGAGCTTCATTTTACAGGCTCCAGGAGACGTGTCAGTCATTCTGACCTGCTCCTGTACAGTGTTGTGGATGATGGTGCGTTAACCTGGTGGAGAGTATATATGTATATATATATATGAACACTTTGAGTATTGTCATACAGGCAGAAGACTGTAACATACGGTACTCTCACACACCTCTGTGCATTATGAGCTTTATTAGTGGATGAAGAATGGGAAGGAGCTGGCTCTCTTAAAAGCACAGTCTGTAACTTCCACCTCTAGGGGTCTCTCAATCAAAAGACGGCATTTGGTGAGGTCATGAAGCAGTGTGGAATCATGGGAGTTGTTGTCACCACCATTACCGTAACCTTCTACTGGTTTGAATTCCTTCAGTGTCAGTGGTTCAGGAGCTGAATTGTCCACAGAGATGTCCTCTTCTCCACAGACCAGGGGATTAAAACAGTAGAAACTCTGAATAAAGCAGTTTGACATTTAAAGTCAATGTCTGAGCGACGCTGTACGGAGGACAGAGACGTCAGGGAAGAGTTTTAGCTGAGATTGATGCTAACCTTTGTTTTGATTGTTTCTCTGATAACTTATGAACCAGAAAGCAGTTTACCTTTTTAAAAATCCGAGATTCAGGGTGGCTCTTCTGGTAGAGCACATGCCATAAAGACTTAGTCCTACCTGCAGCAGCCCTGGGTTCCAGTCTTATCCGAATAAAAACACAAACACCCCCCCAAAAAACAGTAATTCGCTCTTCAGTGACACAGGACAGGACGTCTCCAGCAGCTGGGAGCTGAGCTGTCTAACATTACCTCAGCTTGTTTCTCTGATAACTTCAGATCCAGACGTCCGACGACTAAAATCCTTCATCTGGTTCAAATATAAAGCTGAAAACCACAGAGGTGTAAAAAGTGTATGTGGCTTAAAACTAGATAAAAGTCAATGTTGAGCTTCTGTCAGACAAACACACTGACACATGATCATAGAGGATTAAAGAGCCCTGAGCTCTAACAGATCATTTCAGACAGAGGAGAAGAAGAAAACTAATGTCTTCTCAGAACATTAAAGGAAGAATGAAATGATGAACACTAAGACTGGCCATAATAAGTCCTCTTAAATCACTGTTCTTTTCTATTCATTGAATCAATAATCAGTCCTGAATTATGGGTCCAAGAATGTGAAACCAAACCCCCTCCCTAGTTTTTCATCATGTTTTTGTTTACTTATTTCAAACATGGATACTTCTTTCTATGATCAGTTTTCTTTGCAACATTATGACAGTTTGTTTTTCTGTCATTCCAGGAGCACCCGCTGGGTGGTTGGGTCGTTCGGAGGATGTATCCAGACTCTGGAGAAATCTCCTTCCACATCCCCTCCTCCTGTGTCCTGGCTGGTGGACAGACACTTACAGTGAGTAACTAGTGTTATTGTTTAACTGTGTTTCCCTCAGTCTGTGTTACAGTCTCTAAGAGGGCGGAGGTAAAGACAGATACAGTAACTGAAACCAACCCTGACCAACTCCAGAGAAGGGTCAGATTCAGGTTTAGGCATGTAAATTCAGGTTTAGGTCAGGGGTAGGTAGGGTGTTCAGTTGTGATGGTTAAACAGGTCTCCATCAATACAGTATAACGTGTGTGTCTGTGTGTGCGCGTGCATGCGTGTGTGTGCGTGCACCTGTCAGATCTGGGCAGCAGGTGCAGAGGTGGAGGCTGACTCTGGGGACCTGATTCTGCAGGGCCACAGGAGCTGGGGCCCTGTCACTGATGTAAGGGTAGTCCTCCTGAACCCCAACCAAGAGGTTAGTGAACCAAACTGCATCTCCCAGAATGCACCTGAGGCCTGTACTACGAACCATGAATAAAGTTCTTAATATGATATGAGAAGAAACACTTGATACCTTCAGGTAAGTTCAGTTATAACCACACCCACAAGTGATATTCAACAAGGTGAAATATGAACAATATGATCACATGGCTAGAATAAAAAGAAATATTTCTAAATATGATTCCTATTAAAGTCAGATTAAGGATATATTGTAAATAAGTGGATGGATTATCATTAAGTTTCTTACTCAGTATTTTCGCTCTTCAGTCTCAACAAACTTATGAACATGTGAAGCAGATCAAACAGTTAAAGTTAATGTCAGACTGTTTCTGCTGCAGAGAGGAGAGAAAGAAAAGTCAAGTAGTTGATATCGGAGTCAGTCTGACTGAAATGTTTAAAAATTATAAATCAGCTTTATAATCATGGGAAATATTCAACAGGATGTTGATCATTGTTCTAATCAAAGACATCAGAGGTTTAGTTTTTATTTCCAGTTGTGCTCAGAGTCTCATAATGTTCTGAGCTGCAGTGATGAAGAAGAGAGTAAGAGCTTCATCACTGTCAGGAATCCTGTTGATTTTTAAAGAATCTGTGTTCAGGTCAAATGAAGCTAAAAGAGGTCAACATTGGTATATTATATGTTTGAACACATTTAGATTTATTTTCTTGTCATTGACCTTTAAAAATCAAACCCTCAATATGAATATCAGTGTATCTAAACCAAAATGTTTGTCTCTGCTACCTGTCAGTGCTGGATGTAACTCACTGTAGGAGTCATGTGATGCCTTTCAGGAGGTGGCTGAACGCAGGGTGTGTATGCAGAGCAGAGGTGACGAGGAGACGGAGCTGGAGTTTGATGAAGAATTCATCACAGGCAGTGACATCCAGCCCTTTCGGAGACAGGTAAACACACTGAAAATAAAATCCAGGTTCCATCACCTCAGTGTGTTCTGTAAAGAGTTGTATGTTTGAAATGTGTTTTTTTTTCCTGCTACACTGAAGCCAAAGAGGAAGAAGAAGTGTTGTTCTGTGTCTTGAGTGCAGAGCACACGGTGTGCTGTACAGTAGGTGAGGAGGGTGATGGTACCCCACTCAGGCTTCTCCCCTCTGCTTGTGCTTGTGCCCAGTGTGTGTCGCTCTGTGTGCCAGTCACTAAATGCATGGCTTAGGGATGTTAATAATTAACTGTTTAACCGTTAACCGACAATAAGAATTTTGAATGATTAAAACTATCAGTTAAACAATTTTTTTTTAAATTATTTTTATTTATTTTTATATATATATATATATTAATTATAAAATATTTTCCTACACGGGAGATCTAGGCTATTCCGCCGGTTCTGCACATGTAAAAATAAACCCGTTTTCTTTTTAAATTATTTTTTGGGGCATTTATGCCTTTATTCTGATAGGACAGTGAGAGACAGGAAAGTCAGGAAGAGAGAGAGGAGAAGACATGCAGCAAAGGGTTGTGGGTCGGACTTGAACCCATGGCTGCTGCGGTTAGGACGAAGCCTATGTGGTACACGCTGTACCAGGTGAGCCACCAAGGTGCCCCGAAATAAACCTTCTTATGCAAAAAAAAAACCAAACATTTGTTGTATTGGTATTTTTATAAATGGGTCACAGACACTTGTCCATTCTAAATAGTACATTTAAATCTTGTCGGTTAACGAGCGTCAGCTATCGGTCAGAAAAAAAAGAGCATCCCTAGCATGGCTTGTTTATTACATGTTGGATTTGCTGCAACATGCTGAATGTATTTGGTTGAAGACCAGGGTCTGCCGTTAACTGGTCTCATTGATGACTCTAAATAACTGCTATCATGAAGCTGCTTATGTATTTCACTCGGGGTTAAAACCTTCCCCTCACTGCATGTTTAGGACTAACCAGACTGTCTATACTGTGAGACCAGCATGATGATCACGCTGCTTTTTACTCCAGGATCTGTCCAAGGAGGCGAGCTGTGCCGTCATGTGATTGTATCCATCTCCTGCTGTCCTTCACATCTGCCTGGAAAACCTGGACTGGCTCTGGCCTCTGAGCACAATCATCTGCTGTCCATTTTGTGAGAATATATGAGACAACACTGGAACCAGAGCCAGGACACTGACATCTTAGTTGGACTGCGGAGCTCAGACGCCTTAAAGCAACATTACCGACCTCAGTGTTCCTCACTCTAACTGCACAAGATGAGATCTGAGCTTCACCTTGATTTGATCTCATTTAAATGTGTGTGTGAAATAAAATTGTTGGTGTGTGTGTGTGTGTTTATATGTGTATATATATATATAATAAAGTTTTCTAAACAAATACAGTTCATTTACACACTTGGCTCTGAGGATTAAAGACTCACTCACTCAGGATCATAAATTCAGAGAAAGCAAAGGAGCTCACATTATGCACAGGATGGAAATATTAATACATTTCCTATGTTTACTATATATATGTAGCTTTTAGCATTTTCTCATAAAAAAATCCATTTTGGGAAAATAAACATTTAAAATATGTTAGTGGAGTTTTCAGCTCCAAAGCTAAATTTAGCAACATCTGTTTTATGCTGGACCAAGTCACTTCTAGATGTGATAGTTATATCAACTCTACACTCAAACCTTTGTTGTCAGGAAGTGAAAATATTAATTTGGAGATCTTTATTTAATTTTTGAAAATTGAAGATTCTCGGTCAAGGTAAAAAATTATTAATTTGATCACTGTAAAACACAGCAACAACTATTTACATGAAAACATGATATTCAGTACAAACATCAACCCAGTCCAGTAAAACATAATCAACTACTGAGGAGACAATAATTCCATTTAGCTCTGAAGACCAAACTTCAAAAAAACAGTTTCAGGATTTTGTATGGTCATGAATTTAATAGTTTTTACATGAAATTGACATGAACTGGAAAATGTTCTGGAATTTGGGTGTGGAAGGACTCTTTTTACCACATCCTCTCACTTCCCTGCAGATAGTTTTGATTAAATTTGTCAAAGTTTTGACATAATATCTGTCTCTGAGATTTCTGCCTCCACCCCAATACAATGAAGGTGAATGGAATTTCATTAATGGTGCTCACACTACTGAAAAATGACACTGCACAGAACATACGTGTGGGTCCTCCAGTACATTGACATGAGATTCAAAAAGAGGCTGAAGGAAACAGCCCTGATTGTATGTCTCCAGAACTAAGAACATTACAGTCACTGAGTAGCTCACAGCAGCTGTTCCCAGAGGCATCGTGACTAGCTCCCTCTGGAGAATGAGGAAAAGCAACATTGGGTAACTGACGTCACAGAACAACGAAGGTCTATTCTATTTTGCTCAATACACACCATGTGAAATCAAAAACGGTGCCTCTCACCAACTAGAATACTGTGGCCTATAGTTACTGTATTTAAAATAGATGAATGTTTTCCACCGAACACCTGCTAAAGTAATGACATTCCCAGAAGACTCAACTGTCCCTACTTTTTATGTTAGCCTGCTAACATGCTAAACTAAGACAGTGAAAGTGCTGAACATCAGCATGTAGTTTTCAGTAGCTAATGCAGCCTCACAGACCTGCTAGCATGGCTGAACATTGATTGAATACAGTTCAGTAGTGTTGCAGTAGCTGCTCTTGCTGCTCTACTGTAGATAAAACTGCCACTCATCAGTGCATGACTCCAGTTCACCAGAAAGTTCATGTAAAGGGTAAAAAAGAACATGCACAGGTTCAGCTTTTGCCAAAAAATTTGTTTCAGTGTAAATATTTTTAATATGTAAATATAACTATCAAGACTTTTCAGGAACTCTTTTTTCCACAAGGTTTTTCCACTGAAAGCTGTTTGTGATTATCCAGAGTAACATGAAGACTTTCTGTAAATACTAAACAAACAAATCCCATTCTTTGTCATCAGTGTGGAGGTAGAAATCTCATGACACCTGGACAATAAAACCCAACTGTCTCCATGGAGATTTACATCAGCTGTGTTGTGAATGATGAGCAGAGCCTTGTTGAATTGTTTGTGTGCGAAAGAATGAATCAAACTGAACAGCTGATAGCGGTCAGATGGATGACGTGCTGACCAAGTCAGCCAGATCAGCCCGTCATGCGGCAGGAGTGCAACATATGCAGGTACAGGTGAGGAGCTTCAGTAAACATTCACATCAAACATCAGAATCTCAGTGACTCTGACTGAGACTGTGACGTGATTGTTGGTGTCAGACGCTGGTCTGAGTGTTTCTCAAACTGCTGATCTCTGAGTTTTTACTCAGAATGGAAACAAACAACAAAAGCATCCAGTGAGCAGCAGCTCTGTGTTGATGAAAGAGGTCAGCAGGGAATGGACAGAAAGGCTACAGTCACTCAGATAACCACTCTTTACAACTGTGCTGAGCAGAGACGCTTCAGAGTGAACAACACGTCCTACCTACGACAGCAGAAGACAACATCAGGTTCCACTTCCTGTCACCAAGAATAGAAACCTGTGGATGCAGTGGACACAGACTCACCAACACTGGACAGCTGGTCTGATGGATCTGGATTTGTGCTGCGGGAGCAGATGGTAGGGTCAGAGTCTGAATCCATGGAGCCAACCTGCCTTGTGTCAACAGTCCAGGCTGGTGGTGTGATGGTGTGGAGAATGTTTTCTTCTTAATACCAATCAATAATGGTCTGAATGCCACAGTCTATCTGAGTATTGTTGCTGTACATGTTCATCCCTTCATGGCCACAGTTCATGTCACAAATTGGTTTCATCAACATGACAGTGAGTTCAGTGAACTTCAGCAGCCCCCCCAGTCTCCAGACCTGAATCCAGTAGAAAAACTTTGTGATGTGGTAGAACAGGAGATTGGCAGCATGAATGTGCAGCTGACAAATCTGCAGAAATGATGTGATGTAGTCACGTCAACATGGACCAGAGTCTCAACATCTGGTGGGGATCCATGACCTGAATAACTGAGGAACTAACCTGTGTTATTGTGGTATTCCCAATAAAGTGCTCAGAGTATTAGAACAGAACCACAGATGAGTTGGTAATCTTGAGTTAATTCCATGTGGAGGAAGAATAACTGAATCTTAATAGATTAGTCCAGAACATGACATTTTCTGATTGTCAATGTGAATTACACATGTCCACAGTTGCCATAGTGATGTACTTGTTCCTGGCTCTAAGTTTCCACAATAAGTCTGGTAGGGGAAAAGGTTGCAGTGGCTGGTGTAACAGTCATCCAGCCCACCATCCCTGACTTCAACTCTGCTGCCGTGTCAGTGAGCTTTATGACTCCCTCTCCTTGTATCTGAGGTATGTTCAGTATTGTGGAATCTGGTCTACACCATGGTCTCTTTGTTGGTGGCTTTGCTGAGGGTGTTTATGGACAGGGTCTGTTGGTTATGTGTGGTCTGGCCAGACAGGGGAATCTGGAGGCGCACTCTCTGGTCGGTCTTCTTCCACGTCCTGAACAGATGCATGTGGTAGCGTACAGATACCTGAGAGACAAACCAACATACAGTTCAGTAAAGTTTCATACTTAAGACGTTACCAAGGCTGTGATTAGGGGTGTCGTGCTATTTGCTTAAGTACTGGGGCGCACCTATGCAGCATTACATTAGTTACATTACATTAGCATTACATTAGTCTGACAAACAAACAAATGTTAGACTGTCCTGAATAGTTTAGAAAGTCATATATTGCAACTCATTAATTTACACAAAGACTCAAGAATGAAATGCTAATTAAAAATTATTAGAAAAATAACTGAAAACAATTTGGCTTTTCTAATAGTAAAACACTGAAACTCAGCAAATTAAACTCATAGGCTAAAATGATAAACACAGGGTGAATGGTTGGTCTATTCAAACTAGTTAGTGCTAATATTTCATAAGTACTGCCAGAGGAGATCCAGTTCAACTGGTTTTGCCTTTGCTATCCTCTTTTTTTTTCTCCTCAGCTGATTGGTCGTGTCTCAGCCATGTCCTGACATATGGAGAGGGGTTCCAGAAGCGCAGTGGAGACCCTTGCAATTTCACAAACATGAGAGATGACACGACACACGTGAATCTGTGATCGGTTGGATGTTATTATCAAGTTCATGTGGCTGAAGTCCCTCTCGCATTCAGCTGTAATGCATGGTATCAATGAGGTACAATTCATCAGTGCCTTCAGTTCTGGTGGAACATGCACCCCACCACCCAATTCACTGTGTAGGCCTTTTGTTTGTTCAAGTGTACTCCATCTGTGGGTCAACAACATCATTGGCTGTGCAGGAACAGCCATTGATCACTCTTATGGTGATTATACAATTCTGGATGTTGCTTATTAGACTTGTCAAAAACTGTTTCTGATTGATGCCCATAACTTTGGCCTTGTCTATGTTGGCCTCAAGAGTTTTGGTATCTGGTGATTCTTTCATTCGTTCATTTGGACTTGTATGCTTCTCCTGATGAGTTTGTCCACGTATGTGATGGAGATATTGCACTTCTGTAAGCACTCAGACAAAAGGGCCAATTCGTTTAGGATGTCTTACATGATGGCCAAATTTCTGAGGAGCTGCCTGGAGCACAGTTTTCTCTGCAAGCCATCATATATTTTCTTGTCACTGTGGGTTTTACATTCACTTGACATCCCTTGCCAGAAGTGTGTGTTCCGAGCTTCAGTGCTGTTCCAAGCTGCGGCCACAGCGCAGAACGATCTGGCCACCCACCATGTATAAAGAACATGCCCTATTTCCACCAGGTCCACATATACAAAATGGGGATCGCTGCTTTTGCTGGACTCTCACCTCAAAAAAACTATCAATGTGCTTTTGTAACTTACGGTGGTGGACTTGTCAATTATTATAGAGATGTTCCCTTTTATCTCTTTTATGTGGCTGCAAATCCTTTTGCGCATCTCCCCAGCAACATGACTGATTATCTGTGCAGCAATGTGCCTTGAAGTTTTCCTCTTTGGATTTGGAGAGGATTCGTTGCGCACCAATGTGCGCGCGTGATTGTTTGTGTTCAATTATTTTATTCGCAGCGATCGTAATTTTGCGCATTGCGGTTGTCACCTAAACTGGCAACACTAAAGGACTACCACTCTACTGACTAACACACCCCTTGTGATTTGAAGGTGGTCAGACCAGACACTTTTGTTTGGAAACTTCATTTCCAATCTTTGCTGTCAATCCAAGCCATGCTGTGTTTATTCCTCCACATTTCCTCGTTCCACAAAGCTGGGTAGGAAGCCCTCCTTTCTCCAGCCTCATCTCTACCTCTGCCTGTTTCTTCATCTCCACCTCTGCCAATCTCTCCATCTCCACCTCCGCTTGTCCCTTCATCTCTACCTCTGCCTGTTTCTTCATCTCCACCTCTGCCTATCTCTCCATCTCCACCTCCGCCTGTCTCTTCATGTTCATCTCCACCTCTGCCTGTCTCTTCAGCCTCATCTTCATCTCTCACTGATGTGTCCATTTTCTCTCTCCCATTCTTTCCCTTTGGGATCTTTGCCCTCTCTCTCTCTGATGGGCTCTCTCTCCCTTACTTATTCTCTGGTGTGAATTAGTAGCAAGTTGTCAAAGGATGAATGTCAGAGCCATAGATACATTTTTTTAGGCTTCCATATTTCCTCAAATAAAAATCAGAAGTCAAATACAATCTGGGTCTTGAACACGTGCTTGCACGAATTAATGAGGTTTGGTGCCAAATAATGGCCTGGAAAAAAAAGGGTGATAAACTCCTGATGGCTGTCAAATTATTTGCATAACAACTAAACATAATGTATATTTCCATCCCTTTAATTGAATAAATTCAACAATGTAATCATGCTATATTCAACAGTGGCACAGTGCCTGTAGAATGCATTTAAGTCTCAGCCAAACTGTATTACTAGTAACATACAAGCGCCATAAGTTGGCAGTAGCTAAGTTTCAAGTGCAACATCAAAACTTTGCAAGTCAGTGAGTTTTCCAAAACACATTCCTGCTAATGTTTAACAATGAGTCCTTCCTCAAAAGAAATTAAGGATTTCTGTGCTCTGAAACGTTTGAGGGCTTTTAATTTTAAATGGATACAGGAAGGGTTGTGTTTGTCTTGAATAACATAGTAACTTAAAAATGGAAAATGGGAGCAGTTGAGATAAATAAAGACTAGTCACTATTTGAGGGAATATGGTATTCATGTGTATGAATGAGAAAACAGCAACATTAATGTTACATTATAATGCTAATTTTAGTTAGCATTAACCTAGTAGAAGCCAATCATTAGCTATATTCACCATTTGCTAGCCCAAGGCATGGCCCTGGTCTAGCCAAGTTTTTAACACTGTTTATAACTACATCATCATAATATTTTAGTTACCTTTTTAGCTCTTCCAAAAAGTGAAAGGACTACACCCATGGTTGTGATGACCACTGAGCAGAATCCATTCACTAATGAAGACGCCGAGATGTGGTTAAAAGCCTAGAAAAAGCTTGAGTGAACCTTGAGCTAAGATTATTTTTCAAACTACTGTGTCCCAGGTCAAGAATGAACTTTGGCTCTAAAAGTTAGTTTTAATTTTGTTTGTGACTTTTGCATTGAAAAAGGACTGATATAAAAAATGACAGTATACAGTAACAACTGTAATGTGATGATCCCACAGATAATTATCACCAACTGCACCTCTCTCCACTCATTGATTTGGTTTTACACATGGCTGGATTATACTTATGGTTAGGAAGGGTAAAATATGAACAAGCAGTATAGACCCTGAATGTACCATGGTCCAGAAGATGTATATGGTAAACAGAGCCAGTGTTAGGACCAGCAGCCCCAGGGCCTCCATGCCGTTGGTGTAGTAGAGGTCCATGGCTCCCTGGACACAGAGCCATCCTGACAGACTGGCCAGTGGTGTGATGAACAGGAAACATACTGCATCTCCACACAGAGTCCTCCTCTGTTGATGCATGGATGGAGAACACAACCACTGTGGGAGGACAAGGGTGAAAGCTTGTTACATAATAAAAGACAAGTTCAACCCAGGATATGACAGTGGGCTTGGTGTGGATATACTGACATGAATTTAACACGTGGGCTGAAAAATATAGTATTTGGCCAGAAGGTGGTGCTAAATGACTGGATCCTGTGAATGGTTGCATGTAAGTAGTAGTAGTATTACAAGTAGAATTGTAGTACTAGTAATAGTAATAGTGAAGAAGTAAATAGTATTAAAAACCCTACAGTATCTACTGTGGGGAGTGCAGAGAACAGGATAGCAACAAGATATTATATCATCATAATACAGATAAACATTAATATCAAACAGGTTCATCATTGGGATTTCAAAACTAGTCCCATCAATTATATGCAGTTTTTATATTTCTTTAACTTTAAGACTCTGTACTCTGAACTTTTACAAAGAAAAAGTAGCGATACCACAGAGTAGAAAGGCCTCTATTTGGGTGGCTCACCTGGTAAGGCTCAGTCCTTACCGCAGCAGCCATGGTTCATGTCATCCCCACTGTCTCTTCCCTGACTTTCCTGTCTCTCTCTCACTGTCACTGTCACAATACAGCCAAAAAATAACTTAAAAAGAGGAGGGCCTCTATTCAGAATTTTGCCAAAAGTAAAAATCACACTACTATAACTAGAGAGTGTGCGTGAAATTTTGAAGGAACCTATTTCTTAATGAGGTCTTTAAAATGATACCAAGTTTTGTTGTTCCGCTTTACTTTTCCTTGTGCACATACTGTGTGATATACAACACTGTGACAAGGCTGGTTCACTACAACTCCACTGAATCAGAGGTGATTTACTGTAGCTCTACTGTGCTACTGTTTTATTCCTAAAAACAAGCCAACAACAGTAATAGCACCAACATGTGAAGACGCCAAACACTTGAGCATGATACCTTATATAATGATATTTAGGCTACAGTATATTGCTATGCCTCACCTCATCTGTTTGCAGGCTCACTGAAACACAAGTACCGTAATATTTAAATATACAATATTACTATTCCTACACTACCTTATGACACTTTTGTGTGTGTGTGTGTATATGTGTGTGTGTGTGTGTGTGTGTGTGTGTGTGTGTGTGTGTGTGTGTGTGTGTGTGTTCTTTGCAGAAAGTATTTATGATGGGTTAGACAAGAGGTTGAAGGGAAATTAGGGAAACTGGTGGGAAAAGTAATAGAAAGGGTCAAAGACCAAAAAAAGCCCAGCCCTACCCACTCATCACCTAGTTTTTTTTTTATTTAAAAGAACTCACATATAAATATGTTATTGAGCTTAAACAAACTGGAATCAGGCTTTAAAATAGTTTAAATGGTTTAATGTCAATTGCCCAAAGTTACTAAGATGTAATTCTTGAAAAGGTACATAGGTTTTACCTTGGTGTCTTCACTGTCAAATTATTCCCAAGCTTTAGTTCTCAGTTGGAGTTTGTTAGAATCACAGTTTTAGATCAATGTGGTACAACGGACTTGCAGCATGATTTTGTACAACAACCATGTATAAATGCACCATATCACCCAAAAGTGACAGTGAAAAAAAAGCCTAACTACCAAAACTGAAAACAGAGGACTGAGACTCGTCATTCCTAAACTGACCAAGCTGTTAATACAGTGACAGCTAAACTAAGTTTGACCGTTTTCTGATGGTTGCAAATATTATTAATGTGAATGGGTAATATCAATAATGGCTGTAAACAAGGAAACAGGATCACTTCAAAATTCATCACCCTCATTCTTCATCAACACCCAAAGGTCTCTCCATTATACTGTTTGCTAACAGTCAGAGGACCTGCACAACACCACAGGTGTTTTCAATTATTCAGATGAATTAGAGAACTGAGGTCAATATAAAAATAAATAAATGGAATTACCTGTGAGTTTAGAACAGACCCAAACTAATAGCTCCCACAGTCTCCAGACCAGGTAACAATCTATTCTCTACATTTCCAGCCAACACTATGCATGTGTAGTAATGCCTGATAGCAGGTTCATGCTGTTCAGTGTGAAGCTTAACCTGGTGGAGCACATGGTGCTTAATCAGCAGATTATGAGCTGTGACCACACATGCAACAGAAGAAGTTGAAGAGCAGCAGGGGGAGGAAACACCATCTAATCTGGCTCACAGGCTAAGTGGCTTTAGGGGTACAAGTGGTCCAGCTAACAGCAGCAGGTCCTCCAACGTGAAGGCAGCAACTCGCCAAGAGGCTCCTCCCACTGACTGTGACTTGCTGTCTCATTGAGAAAAGAAGAGCAGCGTGTGACTGCCTTCACTCACTGAGCAAGAGATGCTTCATTTTTACTTCTCATCAAGACTCACTTAGTTAGCTGTCAGTAGTGGTTTGTACTGCTAAGGACATTATCTCATCCAGTCAGTCAGGACTGTAACATTCATTCAGTCTCAAATATAATGTTTTCTTAAAAAAGTCTGTGACCTACAGCTGAGTTTGACATTTTCATAGGTGGTTAAAAAACACAATTAGCCACTGGACATGTCTGGCCTGAACAAAACTGCAAAGTCAACATTATTAAAAAGCTGTAATCCTCTATCTCCACCTGCTCAGTGGAATCAAAGCACACAGATAGTTTTGACAAATACTGTAAAACCTTTTAAGAATTGAATGCTGAGGAACAGTGTGTTGATAAATTGACAGTGTTGTGTGCTGCAAGGGTCTACCTCAGTCAGAGGTTTTGGCAGGCGCTCCAGTGCAAACTGGTGGTAGCAGAGTTCACAGTGGCTGCTGTTGGAGGTGGTGAGCCAGTGCTCCAGGCAGGCCTGGTGCACCATGGCCAGGCTCCCAGAGCAGTCACAGGGAGACAGCAGCTGCCCGGAGGACCCGTCCTCATGGCAGATCCTACAGAACGGCTCCTCAGTGCACAGACTGGCACACAAGAGACAAGAGTCATGTGAGAGGATAGTAGTCTACACCTGTATGTGGGGATGTCTGCTGGTGGTGTGAGTGGTTCTACATTGTGTGGAAGCTTTTCTCCTGTCATTGGCCACAAACAATGGCAACTGAACACTTAAAGGCCTCAAATGTTGCAAGACCACTCTATCAGGGGCCCATTGGTAAAAAGCTTTACTGTACCTTATGTACAGTAAAGCCATCATGCTTCTCTTATTTATTTATTGGCAGAGAAGTAACATGAAAAGCTCTTTCAAAGTCATTAGGGCCGCGACCACTTCTGTATACTTGCTAAATTTAAAATTCTGTTCCAGGCTATATTCTGTTTCAATTTGTTGAGATGACAAAAAATCAAAAACATTACGCACACTAACTCTGAACCAGTCTGACGGTCCCTCATCCACCATTGATGGAGAAAAGTGAGGACTGTTTGCCATAAACTATAAAAACCTAAATAAACATGATCCATTCACACCTCAGAGTGTGGGAAAAGTTTGGCCTTGATATGTGGTCAAACACTTTGAATCATCTTGAGAACCATTAAAACAGAATACTGTCCCAGAGGTGTTTTGTATAGCGATGTCGTAAATCCTCCCATCACACTGTTCTAGTGGGGTAATAGAAAGCTGTTGAGTTACCTGTCTGCATGTTCCTCAGTGGGCATGTCTATGTGATGGTCCATCACTTCCTGGTTGCAGCTGTTGATTCCTGTTGAGACCTCCTCCAGCCTGTGTTTGGGCATTAATTTGACCTCCCCCACAGGGCTCAAAACCCACGGGCCGAGGGGTTCCTTTGCTGTCATGTCTGGTGTATGAGGGGCCATTCACTCATGTGAGGAGCATAACATCTGTTAGCATTCACAGAGACAGACAGGTACAACAGATACAGTTTCTCCTTTTATCATAGCATTCTTCATGCGTTATGGTCTGTGATCATAAATATATCACATGAAAGATAACATTGTTATATTTACTGAACTGATGTAGAATTTTAAAACCAGCAAGACCAGGTCAAACCCTGGTATATGTCTGGACCACGTCTAGACACTGATTGAAGACATAGTTGAAAACTGTTGTGGAGCCACTGCAAACAACTGACATCATGGAGTCCTGTCTGTTTTCAGTCTAGTGTCAGCTGGTTTTAGTCTAGTATGAGCTGGTTTCAGTCTAGTGTTAGCTGGTTTCAGTATACAAATAAATAGTAATGTTGCTCTTTTCTGTAGATAGGAAACTGTTAAAAGAAACTACATAATTTTATAGAGGGATATGTCAGTGTTGTATTTACAGCTTGGTCTACTGTATGCAAGCAGCCAAAAAAAAATTATGAATCCGTATCAATAAAAAAAGTTTTTGTTAAAGAGGGGAAACAATTTGACAATGCAGTAGAAAATTTGCAGCCTGTTTAAAGTAAAACAATCATGTTTATTTAAAAACTTAGTTTTAGTGACTTATCTTTGGCCAATTCAAGATATAAACGTCAAACGTCAAAAGTTAGATTTCCACTGAAAACATCTTAAAATATTTTTTACAGCACTGACAGATTCTAGTACTAAATTTAGACAAAAGTTACCAGATAAAATGTAGATTTCAACTGTTTCAACCTACAGATTTCATTTGCACCACAGCTCATTCTTGACTGGCTGAAATGTCACTGTTCTATTTAATTTCTAAATTAGGGTTAAAAAAAAAAAACAGACAGGTGCAGAGTTGGCTCAGGTGAACATACACCTCACCTCATTTGGAATAATATGCCTGATAACAACTGGTGTTTATCACAGACATATGAGCACAAGCAGTGACACATGAAACACAACACTGAACTGCTGCCACTTACACATAGGAGAGCTAATGACAGCTAAGCCAACAGGCTTCAAACAACAGCTTGTATAAAGTAATAAGTCAGTTTCCAACAGTCATCTTACCACCTGCTTGACATCCACAGTCACTCTGTGATGGTGTTTGCTCCCACTCAGTAAAAACCATCCCTGTCCCTGTGTGTCCGTCGGAGAGTGTGTGTGTGGCTCCTTCTCCTACTGAAGCCTGCCAGCAGATTACCGTGGTTGACGGATGGCAGTGAGAATAGTGAGGGATTAGACAGAGGGGAAAGTAAGGGCCAGGCCAGACAAATGGAAATCACATCAGGGTGAGTTACACCAAGCAGGAGCACCACCTCACCATATCCCCCCTTAATCCTGTTAGGGGGCTACTGGGCAGGCAGCGGAGCATGCCTTTAACTGGCCTCCCAGCTCCTATGCTAATGTGGGCTGGTGTGGGCTGGAGCTGCTTCCATGGAGGAGGAGGGACATGAGATTGTGTTGTTGTTGTTGTTGTTGTTGTTGTTGTTGTTGTTGTTGTTGTTGTTGTTGTTGCATCCTCTAAAATTTGTTCACAGCCAAGACATCGATCCGACACAAATGACGAATAATAATCGAACATGAATGAAATAAGATCAACAACCTCTTACAAACTCAACTAATAATAAACTAACAATAAACTAAACTCAAACTAAAATATTTGCCTTGGAACTTTGGCTCTAGTTTCACAAAAAAATTATTAGGAAGTAATATAAAAATTAAATATTTGTACTAAATTATGACTTTTTTCTTGTTCTTTGTTCCCCACTTTATAAGCATGGCATAGTTTCGGTTATTGTTATGATATTATCATTAGTAGTATATGATTATTGTTCTTTTTGTTGTATAACATAATCCCATTCAAACAGCCACTAATATACAACACACGAAGCCTTACTTACTGTGGGTGTGTTGAGTGTCCTGAGTATGAGAAATATACAAAAGGTAAATTGTCATCTTTGACTCAAACTTGGTTTAAAATGCAAATCATGTGAACTTCTGCAGTCACAGGACGTGGTTGTTTTACTCCACAGTCACAGCAGGGGCGTGTCTGGGGTGGGCGCTGCCCACCCAGAGATAAGCCTTGCCCACCCAGAAGAATCATCTGCCCATGAAAACTCTGAAAAAATCTCTGTTATAGCTATTTTTTTGAGCATTCATAATTTTTTGTAATTTTGTCACTGGTCATCAAAAAATGCACTGCTTTCATATTGGCCATTTTGAAGGTGTGGGTGTGCTTAGTCAGTGCTCCTCCTTTACATTATCGCCAAACCACGACGGCTCAGTTTGCATGTTTTGCAAACTTTGGCTATTGGTTTAGTGATTAGCCAGCTAGCTAGCCAGTTCCTAGATAGCTATAGCTGATTGGTTGCTAGTCACTGGAGTTGGCTTGTTGGGTATAAAATATTTTTACAGAAGGCTAACATGATTAGTTTTATTTAGCTTCCCTGGTAAATCTTCCAGCATGGATAGGTGGCTCATTAAAAAATAGGCACCCACCTCAACCCCAGTGCATGCTGCCTCCACTGTCAAGCCCAACACATCTACCAACACCGAGCAAAGCGTTACTGCCTCAGTGTCAGGGCAGCAAACTTCCATCCCTCCAGCTCTGCCATGTCCGCTCCTGACTTAAATACGGATAGCCCATCCCAGCCCATTTTAAGTAACTATCCCAAGCCCCCATTTGGACAAACTGTGAGAAGCTTTCGTGCAGGCTGGTATCAGTCTGGACCATGGCTAGAATATTCTGTCTTGTGTGATGCCAGCATTTGCTTTGCCTATCGCAAATTTGGTGTTTCCAATTCCGAACGAGAGGATATATTCACGAAACATGGATACACTAATTGGAAGAGAGCGCTTGAACGAGACGGTGGTTTCCTTAAACAAGCCTCTAGTATTCCTCACGTTAGAGCGATGTCTGCATGGCAGGAATACCAGTGTCACTGAGAGACCGATCCCAAACTCGCAGAAATTGAAAAAAATACAAAATAGTAAAAGAAAAAAAAAATATACAAATGAGAAATAATTAAAAAAAAAATGTTTAATTGCTAATCACATCTATGAACTATTTTAGTTCATCATGCAAATGTTGATCATACAGGCACTGCTGCCTGACCCTGTGCATTCTATTCTATTGTAGCCTACTGAAGATCCAAACCAAAGTTTTCCTCTCTAGTTCATCATATAAATGCTCATCATAAAATCTAAATCTAAATTTGATTTATTTTTTTATTTTTGATTGGGCAATGGCCCCAGACACCCTACAAAAGTTGGATACTGTAATTGTATTCCTTTTGCCAGCTCCCTCACCCCTTCTCAAAATTAAACTACACCTTTGTTTACATAGAAAAAGAAACATTTTTGTTGTTGCCCACCCAAATAATCCAAATGCCCACCCAAAGATGACATCCCAGTAACACCTCTGAATCACATACACATTCAGTTTACCTCCAACAGAGAACAAACCTCTGACACTGCATCCTCAAACCCCGAGGACAAAGCAGGACAAAAATGAAAATAGTTATGCAGAATGATTATAGATAACACATATACCTTACTGCAATAATCATTTAGATCAAGACATCAGCTGTTTTTGGGTTAAGTACACTTACCAACATATTAAACAAAGTAAAACGTGTGTGTTTCTGTGAGTGTGAAATGTGTTCGAACAGAAACTCTTCCATTTATAGTTATAATCTGATCTTCACGTGAGCTAGTCCTGCTGAAAAACAACTCTTGAGCAGAAAGGAGACAGAGGACTCTTTTTGACTCTCTCTCTCTCTCTCTCTCTCTCTCTCTCTCTCTCTCTCTCTCTCCCTCTCCCTCTCTCTTCTAATCCTGTCTGTTATTCATTCCCAGGCTGCTCCTGACAAAGCCCAGGGGGAATGCACAACATAGGGAATTCCTTCATGAACAGACTTAGAGGATGGATAATTCCTTTGACAGCTGCAGGACAGCAGCTAACGGGGCCCCAGATATGCTGGATAAAAACACATATACACAGGGCCCCATCAGGCCACGCTGGAGAAAAGCCACTTCCTGTCCTGTCTGCCTCTGGCTGCAGGTCTGGGTCTGCTGATGTTGTGTCTGGGCTTTAGTCAAGGTGTATTTGCAATCAGTGGAACCTTCAGCCCCAACTCCTCCCCATTTGCTTTGTTACTGTAGATGGGCTGGGGGCCCTCTCTAATCCTGCTTAGGGCAGGAGCAAGGGGCCACTCTCCAGTCTATCGATCCCTCGCTTCATCAGGTCCCATAATCAGTGTCGGAGCCAGACAGTTTTCATAGGGGTGTGACCTGTTTACAGGCCAGTTCTCACTTTGGACTGGCTCAGGAATTGAAACAGGTCTGGAGCCGATCAGAGGTGATGATGATGTTTACAATAGTCAGAAAGTGTATATCTAAAACAAATTATGGATATACAGGCAATAAGAAAGAGAAACTGCCATTTTATTTAATTTATCATTATTCTCATTATCATTTCTTTCTTTTTTTGTAGCGTTCCTCCATTTATCCTTTTATATTTGTGTCAGACTAAGTCATATATAACCTTGATTAATCCAGTGTTAATCTACCAACTCATGTACCACAACAATCTAAGATTAAAGTCGCTTAAAAAAAACGCTGCGCCATTTTCCAGTGACAGCGGTTAAAATATGTAAATCCAGCATGTGGCTCAGTCTGAACTGATAGCAGACAAAAGCACTGTAGGAGGCTGTCTGCTTCATGCTTCGCCCGTACACCCTCATCATCATCATACTACAACACTTGATCTGAGGAGAGGTATCAGGTCTTTGTATGAGTGAAAATAAGATCTAAAGGGCTTCAGTATCTAAAGTCAAAAGTGTTTATAGCTGTTCTGAATGGTCTTCTATCATAACCTCCTCTGGCTGCATCCCGCTGCCTCTCTCTGTCCAGGAGAAGACAGGAACATGAGACACAAGTGTCCAGGTGCTGCTGAACTCAATTATCCTAATGTCTTCGCCAACTCCACACAGGGCAATGTTTATGAGGAGTTGCCATGTTTGTGTTTCCTGTTGTAGATAGGCTATTTTTATATAGAGTGAAAGAGTGAGCTACAATATGGAAACCCTCAGACAGACTGTCTAAAGTCCAACTGGAGCGTATAGGTAGCTCTGTCTAGAGTGAAATGATTCAAACATCCCAGAATTTCAAATAATCTCTTTTGCTTACCTATAATATACATAATAAAACATCAGGCAGCTGATTTCAGATTTAAATGTCTCAATGTTGCTCAAACATAATTTGACATCTGTGAACTTTATCATTGTACGTGAAAATAAAGCAGAAGTCAAACATGGAGGACATCTGAAGATTGTCATCTCTGATATGACCAATGGCCTTCAGTCATCTGCATAATTTGCTAAAATGTCTGATTACTGTGTTTGTGAATGCCATTTATCATTTCATTAGAAAAATCGTAATAATAGTTCTTACATCATAATGATACGGCTGTAGGTGAGTTAGTAAAAAAATAAGTGTGGGTGAAAGTTTGTTGGGGATGGTTTAAAGAAAATTTGGTGTTTAAGGGTGTGGGGGAGGGGGCCTGCCTTGACCAGTTGGGTCGAAGGGAGGAAGAGGGGGTGGGGAAGGAGAGAGAGAGAGAGAAAGAGAGAGAGAGACCATGACAGCATCATGATATACATGATTCATATATGATATACTGTTGTGATGATGATATAGTGTAAATACTAATAGTAACACCCATAGGTAATGGTATAATTAAAAATAATAATAAAAATAAAAATAACAAAAACAACAGTAGTAATAATAATATCAATGAATGTTGTAGTGTCAGATCTGTATCCTGCAGCTCCACAATCAGAGACACCTGCTGGATGAGAGCGAGCGAGACAGAAACACAACTAGGGGAGAGAGATAATACAAGTCAGTCACTGTGTTTGTGTCAGCCTGTTTAAGCAACTTCTCAGGGGTTTCAGACGCTGTGAGACGATACAACAGGAGCTTTATCCAAAGCAAACTGAGGCCTTAAAAATATTAATATTTAAATGCCATTTTTATCAAATGCTTCACCAAATGTTTCTGTTGATGTCATAAATAGAAAGTGGGCAGAGAGAAGCTCAGAGGGGCTTTGCCAGGACTGTTTGAAGTAAGGAAAGGGGTCAGTGAGTGTTTTATCTGGGGGACAGCACGATTTGATGCTAATAGACCTTTCAAGGGTCTTTTTTTAAAACACAGATAAGAGGATTGGCAAGTGGCTGGAGAGGAGCAGTCAAAACAAGCCAGGAAACCTCATCAGACACCAGACTGCCGTCTTTCCAGACGTCTAAAATATATTTCTTCATGACTTTTGCTCAGTCTTGTGTCTGCACCTGATGTCTTTTTGTGTATAACAATGTCCAAGTGTTGTGGAGGATCTGAGAGAGCATGCCGTTTGTTTCTGGACATCATCTAAAATATGTGTCTCCATTAAAGGAAGAACCCCATCAGCTTTCAGAGGACTAATCATTGAAGAATGCTCTATCAGTCAGCACTATCAGCAGCTCCTCTGGTAGAAGAGGGGGGATGTCTCTCCGTTTTAAAATGGATCCTAAAGACAAAGGAGAAGTGAATGCGCCAAGTGACTCATGTCAAGTGGACATCCTTATCTAGGAAAGATGGGATGGCTCTCTCTTGCAATGGCTCCACTGCTCTCAAGGCAGGGCTGGCAAACACACAGGCAGAGAGGAGGTCTGCTGCAGGGTTCAGTCAGGGCAGGAAGGTGCTCTGATTTCAGAAGATCCTTCTGATTGAGAACTGAGAAGCAGTCCCTAGAGCCAAGAAAAGCAGAACAGAGAGTGGTGTAGATCAGGTGGGACAGTGGTCAGGTCTCCTGCAGGTGGGTGGGAGCTCAGGAGGAGAAGTGGTGGATTGGTCCAGAGCAGACTGCTCTACTCCAGGCAGCTTGTCCCTTCCTCAAGGCAGGCAGCAGCCACAGGCCACCATGACGGAGTGGACCCTGCTCAAACGTCTCCTGGATGCTGTCCATCAGCACTCCACTATGATTGGTCGCCTGTGGCTCACAGTCATGGTCATCTTCCGGCTGCTCATTGTGGCTGTGGCAACCGAGGACGTGTACACCGATGAGCAGGAGATGTTCGTGTGCAACACCCTGCAGCCGGGATGCTCCACTGTCTGCTACGACGCTTTTGCACCCATCTCACAACCTCGCTTCTGGGTGTTCCACATTATCAGCGTCTCCACGCCGTCGCTCTGCTTCATCATATACACATGGCACAATTTGTCCAAGCTACCCCACAACACCACCCAGAGGCTGGGGCAAGGACCTGGAGATATGGCAGGGCAGGGAGGCCCAGATGTGGGGCGTGACAGTGGACGGGAGGCGTATGATCAGAGCTACGACTCAGACAGCTGCTCCATCCGCTCCCACAAGCATTTAGGTCACAGCCTGGCAGATGTGCTGGAGGGCATCACCACCCAGAGCCTCCAGAGGGGAGACCCCAAGAACATCGTGTCCTTGAGCCAGGCCCGAGTTTGCCCCTTCAGGGAGGGGAGTGCAGAGGGTCATGTGGTCTCTGGAGGGGTTCTGTCTAAATGTTACATTTTCCATGTGTGTTTACGTGCTGTTCTGGAGGTGGGCTTCGTCCTGGCCCAGTGGAAGCTGTTTGGCTTCCAGGTGCCTGTTCATTTCCTGTGCACCTCTGCCCCCTGCAGCCAGCCGGTGGACTGCTACGTGTCCAGGCCCACGGAGAAGACCATCTTCTTGTGCTTCATGTTTTGTGTTGGGGTTTTCTGTATCTTTCTGAACCTGCTAGAACTCAACCACTTGGGCTGGAAGAAGGTCCGCCTGGCTGTGAGGTTGAAGGAGAGGTCGTCCTGGGGAGGTTGCCCGGGTATGGGGGGGGGGTATGAAACGTTCCCTCCGGACAGCCCCTCTCTCACATCCTCGTTAGGCTTCAGGGACGTGACCAGCACCACCTCTTTGCCCACTTTGGACCTGGTGGTGGGTCACCAGCCGGACTGGACTTGTGCTGTGAACTGTGGCAGCATGAGGGAGCCTGAGGAGGTGACAGGGACCAAACTACAGCAACCAAAGAGACAGGACTCCCATAAAGGAGAGAGGCATCCTCTGAACAGTAAGAAGGAGATCAGAGGCTCCAAGCAGAGGAGTGCTCAGGTCTGGATATAGTCTCTGACCCAGGGGAAGCATGTTGTTGCCATTGTTTGTCTTGACCACATTACATGACACATTACAAAGTCTTTTGAAAACAGTTCCATTAATCAGGATAATCCACAGACTGTGCTGTCAACAGTTCTGCTGCGCTCAGAAGAATGTGTGTTAACCAGGACTGGAAACATATGATACGGGTGATTTTTTTTTTTTTTTACGTGAACCGCAAAGTAAATGAATTCTTTCACTTCCAGTTTACTGGTGTGGGGACAGAAATTTCCAAACCAAAAACTATGTGCATAGTTAGACACAAAAACAGATGAGGGAGGAAATACTCTCACTTATCACATTGTTTAGGTCTGCTCAGCTAAACCTGACGCAGTCCAGTCCAACTGCCCTCATCGTGAATCTAAAGTAGTAAATCCCTCATGATGGTCATCATGTTCAGGGTTTATTCAGACTCTATAAGAGAAGTGTGCTGATTAAAATGTATGGTCATTATGGTGTTGTTGGATTGTATGGTATTATACCAACACACTAATTTCTAATATTTTGTCCAGATCATTTGTACATGTGAGGGTAGACTGGGCTGTCCACTGGTTAAGCTGGTTTCCATTTAACTGCACAGTCCCTGGTTTGTTTCAGACAAGGGATGTTTGTTGAATTTCTCGTCTGTATCTCTACTGACACCATTAGATGAAGCCAGAAAATAATCAGCAAACAAATATTAGAAACACCTCTCAGCTGTTCAGCGCAAACACAAACTACAGACTCTAAAATGACCATGAAGTTGATTCAACAGCTCTCAACAAAAACTGAACCTTAATGAAGTCAGAACTAATGCTTTAGTTAGATTTACCTAATAAATGACAACTGAGTGTATGTTTATAATTTCATAAAAATTATTTTATGTGTTTACAGTAGCCTATTGTGTAAGTTTATATATTTATTCATAACAGGATCAAAGTCTATGTGGCTGTGCTGTACGGTGTTAAGTCAACAGTTGCCTGGGTAGTAGAGTGCAGAGAATGATCACTGTTCACAGGGTTGATCATTTAAGGCAAAGTTTTTTCTTTGCCTTAAATGCAGCAGCTCAAACAATGAAACACAGCCACATAACATGTGAGTGGACAGGTGTGTCTGCATTATTTTGGCCATACAGTGTAATTTGCATCAAGATGCAAACAAACAGTACACATATGAGGGTTGTCTCGATATTTGCTTGTCATTTATTGACGCAATATATTTATTAATATATTCATTTACAACATCTATAAAACACCTTTTGCATAAATTATGCTACTGAAAAAATAAAACACAGAACTGCGCAGCTGGTTTCCTGCCTAGAAGTGGCTGTAAAATGAATACTGAGGAGAGATTGCAAAGGCAAACAGAGGTACAGTGTTGAGAGATCTTGTTTTAGTGTATCAAGGAGTCATTCATGCAGTGGGGCAACTGCAAAAAAATAATCTTGCATTCAGTCTTAAATCTCTGAACAAAGTCAAACACTTTGGAACAATTTCTTAAAGCGAGTTGCAGTCTGAGAAGAAACTGTTGTATCAGGAGACTGAGGCAGGATTTAACCATGTGATGGTCCTTCCTTCCTGTGACGTACTGTGATGGTGTTGCAGACAGCACCTTGTGCTAAGACCTCCCCAGTATCCAAAATCCATAAAAACAATCTTTAGAAATGAAAAAAATATCATGCAACATGTTGAACATCGAAGCAATTGCAAGCTAACAGTAAGTATCCAATACATTTGATTTATTTTCTCTCTATTGAATATAAAGTTGGTCCACATACGATAGAAGATGAAACTATATAATGTAGAAGATGAATGTAGTCCATTGAGTACACACTGGGACCAGGACCCAGACCTGAGTGTCGGTCTGGAGTCTTGTCTTTTCACATTATAAGTAAAACTTTGTTGATAAAACAAAAACCACTCGTCTGGAGGGAAAAAAACAGCCGTAAATTCTCAAATAAAGTCGCTATTCAAATAATGGTTGAATAAATGAAGTAATGTAAATGTCGATAAATAAATAAGTAGAACAACAGAATGACGTGACACCCTTTCATTCACTAATTCACCCCTGCCACTTCTGCTGTACTATTTCTGAGCACTTTTAAGTTACTGTCTTTGATACTTAACACTTCCTTAAAACCTTTCAAACTAAAAGCCTACCAGGAAGAGCAGGGGCTATGGAGTTACAAGGTTTTTTCCTCGATGTTACTTAACACTGAAGCACAGCTCCTATAGGTTTATGTAATGATCACCAGTTTTAATAATATCAACTTTGTTTCTGAAAAACCATGTCATTTTGGCATGGTAAAGGACCTAAAAATACTTCCCATGAGCCTATTTAGAGGAATAATAATAATAATCATAATAATAAACTTCATTTATATAGAGCAATATATAGAGCCAGAATCAAAAAATAAACTGATTTAAGCTGCAGACTGTAAAATTGTGAACAGCATAATTTTATATTTTTTTAAGCTCTGTGATTGGATTGCAGTTCTTGCTGAAATGCACCATGGGAGTTGCAATTTACCTCACATTTTTGTGTACAAAGGTTTTAATACCTTTTCTAATGCAGTTGTCAATCTTAGCCCTGGAAGAAAATGAATTGGACTTTTTTTTCACAACTCTTTGTTCCCTTTGAGCACCTGGAAATCTTTTAATGCAAAAACTGGAACAAAGAAGCAGTATTTCTGTCAGAGAAGAAGTGAGAGCAGCAGACACTTTGTTGTTAAACTGAGTCAGTGCTGTGAATCATGTGGATCATGAAGCTTTGAGTTTGCATTAACTGCAAATGAAAACAGGAGCATATAAAAAAATAGGAAGGCTTCTTATTGAAATATTACTGAAATTAGAAACAAAGCATTAAATTAAAACCTGGGACAGGCCTTTCCCCTCTTTTTGAGAATTTACGGTAACCCTCCTCATGTCTGGTGGTGTTTACCTGACGGCTATCATCAAGCTGCTAAGGTGTTTTATCAACTCATGATGGGACTTCCTAAATAAATGGGTTTAACACTGCCAGCCTTTCCTTATCTACAGCTTATCACTAATAAGACAGCTGGAATTTGCTTCACAAGGTGACAGGGTCTTCTACTTCCACAGACTCTGTGTATGTACATATAACTGAGGCAGTGGAGTCCTTAGCTTCTACAAGTCTAAGTATCTACCACTCTGACTTCATACATCTGACACAGTAGTGATTCTAACCCACTGTGAGTAACACAAAGTGCAGCAAAACATTAACAACAAAAAGGTGCATGTCCATAAACATATGTGGAAGGTAGATTCTAAAGCTTCAGTGCAATACAGACAACATTTGAAAAAGCACTTTCATATGGTTTCAGTGTGACAAGGCATTGATCCATATCTGACACAGTCCTCACATCATGTCACAATAAGTCAGTGTGTAAACAGAGAGAGGGACATTCAGAGAGATGGAGTTCACCTCGGTTCCTCACAGAACAAACATGTTCTGGTGACTCTTTAAGAGCACAGCAGGCAAACAGGCAAAGTCCGTTTAGGGAGAAGAGACAAGAACAGAGTTACAACACCAGACAGGCCGACCTGAAAGAGCACTAATAAACATCACATACTGTCCGACACTGGAGACATTACCTCTGTGGGTTAGCTGTGATCACTCTCCAACAGCTATGGCTTGTTATGTTCATAAAATCATAAAAACATGTCTTAAATAAATAGCAAGTGAGGAAGAGCCAACGAGCTAAAGCCAACGTCGATCAAATGTTTCATTTCACATTCTAAATTTAAGTTTGGTCTTTTTCATCATCTGACGCTGTAGTCACCAAGCTCACTGCTGAGGTCAGGAACGTGGCATCGAAGAAACAGCTGTTCAGAGAGGCTGTGAACGAGCCGACAGTTTCACCTGATTATTTGGAGATAAAACTGAAAGTGTGCACAGGAAAACAGTGCGAGTGGCTACGGCAAGTAAGGTAGGTCAAAGTTAAATTAATCCTGTCTGTAAATTGTGATGGATGTTTACAACTGATGGTTTGTGTAAAAAATTGTATCTTTTGGCTTCATTTTCTTTTCCGTTTGGTGAGCATGGGAGTTCATTTGAATTTTTATTAGGCCACTTGGGGAAAAAAACTCCACAACAAGCTGAGAAATACAGACATATTAAAGCGTTCTGGTTTTGGTGTCCACCAATTCCTGAGAAAAACATCTGGCTCTTTAGCTGCTAAATGCTTCACTATGTTCACCAGCCACTGAAAGCAGCTGCTGCTGGAAACAAGTGGCTGATGCTGTAAAACCAAAAGCATGAGTTGAAAGACGCTACAACACTTAACAGAGCTGGAAGGGACTGCAGATGATAATTAGTGATAATTCTCTGTGGCTTCTTGTTTACTTTTAAGTAAAGCCACCATGTTCCTGAGCTCAGCAGTGAATTTAGTGAGACCAAGTTAGTTAGCAACATGATGGCTAATCTACAAAAACAAGGATGAGGTTGTAATAGAGTGGAATTATCATTGCACTCTTGTAAGACTTCATAAACAGAGAGGAATGAGGCTTGTGTTTGGATGATAACACATTACAGAAAAACAAACGCAGTGTAATCTGGGACTCTGATGTCATATGTGGGATTTTCTTGGGCAGTCGATGAGAAAATGTGCTCATTTTCTTTAACATACAGACTTCAACTCACCAAGTGTGGTCTTCTTTAAAGGGTCTGCTTCACCCAGATGAAAACAAATCACTTGGCCACAATCTTGGTCACTTCTTGAATTTTTGAGTTTGTTTTAATTGTCTTTGTTCAACACTGTGAGCACCAAAAATGAAATTAATTTGGGTGAAGCAGCCCTTTAGACATCAGCCTGATCATTAAAACCCTGATTCATCAAACTAAGTTTGTACTTATGTTGGTGAGCTAATCTGTGCTCAGCCTGATATGTGATAGCTCAATATGAGAGGATTCATGACGCAAACACACACCCTCTAACATTTTCTGGATAACTATAGAACAATTTAATGGGATTAAAAATAACCTGAAATGTATATAATGTTCCTCATGTGACTATAATGCAAGTAAGAGCACATCACTTGATTGTAGTGGTCTAACAATGCAGTCATGATGTTCAGTGGTGCACTTCAAGCAAAAGTAAGGAGCCTCAGTTCATGATGAAGAAGGAGCAGCCTCATCTGAGGCACCGACAGGATGGTTCACGGTGGTCAGACCCAGAGGACACCGACGGTCCGAGCAGGCAGTCGTCTTTAATGGCTTGGATTTCAGTTGGTTTCAGGTTCATAAATATCAACAGAAACAATCAGTGACATCTGATCTTATGTCGGCGTGGCACAAACCTACTACCTCTCTGGCTCGCTTTGAAAATCAGAAGACAGAAGATTTTTTCAGCTTCAGGCTGATCCGGCCCCGTGAACTTTCAGACCCAAGTGGGGCTGAGGACAGAGGCTGAGTGTGATGAGGCAGGATGGAGTCTATGGAGGACTCGAGGTGCTGGTCTTCACTGAGGCAGGGGGACGATGACCTCTACATAGTTGATGGGGAAGAAGCCAGATTCACCGTTGATCATGCCCTCATACCAGTTCTCGTCTATCTGGTTGGTGAGGATGATGATGTCGCCCTCTTTAAAGCCCAGCTCGCCCTGGTTCTCGGGCTCAAAGTCATACAGGGAGCGACAGCACGGCTGGTCCAACAGCTCCAACTCTGCATCAAACAAAGGGGGAGATTATGAAATAATTTATCAGACATGGTGTTTTGCTCATGTTGTATGTTACTGACGTGTATGATTAGTTTCATCAGAGATATCGCTAAATTATTTTTTTGAGTAATTAGAATCAATCATATGTCTGAAAACAGCCTAGTCTGATGTTGTTCAATTACTTTGACAAGAAGAAGCAAACTCCACCTGATGATGACCATGAGCTGTGGTTAAAAGTCCAGAAAAACCTGGTAAGAGGACCTGGATGGAGTTAGCTCAGTTGTCAGCACTCAGTACAAATACTGTGTCATCATCATGACAACTGTGCAAAATTCATCCGCTGATGATTTAGCTTTAGATGATTTGAGATTTAGCTGAAAGCTCTGGGAAATGACAGTAAGTTTACCTTAAGTGAAATGCGCACACACACACACACACAAACATACACACACACGCACACACACACACACACACACACACGCACACACACACGTCAATGCTGAGTCAGGACTGTTACTCACGGTGAAGATTGCCATTGGTAGTGGGGCTCTCAGGCCATGACAGTGGGACAGAGGTGATATGATCAGCTGCATGAGATGTAAAGACACATGGAGATGGAGTTGAGCACATGACAACAAAAAAAGTAAAAACCCAGTACAGGATGAAGAAAAAAATCCCTGATGTTTTGTTATGATCGAGAGTGTTCCCCTCCACCCTACACATTCACCAGCTGCGTCTGACTGTTACCAGCAGAGGGCGAAAATGTTTCTTAAAGAGGAATGGGACAGCACTTATATCACGTTACCTTGACGATGCCAAAACATTTGCATTCAAATGTGGGTTTGGGACTTTTGATTGTACATTTTTACTCCCTCCCTTCGCTCCCTGTTTGACTCAGATCTGATCCTATTTGGATATTTGGAATTCATCATCATGTCATCATAGGACAAATAACTCCACAGTTCAGTCTCAGAATCACAGTGAGCTCTGTTTTCATTCTGTCATGTCCTTCTTTCTTCTTTCTTGTAATGCTAACATTAGGGTTTGTTCCTTTCAGGCTTGTTTGTTAATTGTTCTTGCACTTTATGGCTGTTGTTTGCCGTTTTATATGCTTCTGGGCGTCCACTGATAACCATGGCAACACCGTGTTAAATGTCACAACGCTATGAACTTTGGGTAATTCCCTCAGGCAAAGTCTGCAGAAATGCAGACTGACGGAAAGTGTGCATAAGTAGTTGTAGTTGAGAGTAGCCCTCAACATCCTGACATTTTGGATTAAATCTGTTTCATTAAAGCCATTCAGGTCATGATCCCACCTTTTATATTGAAAAATGTTTAATTACAAAACATATCAATATGGTATTTATAATGAACAAATAAACGGGAATCATAATAATATAAGTGGTAAACATTATACATCTTTTTTCTAGTATGATCCTACATTCAATGTGATGACTTCTTCTCCTTGTTTACTTCTGCACTGTGCTGCGTGCAACGTCTTGTTGTTCTTCTGCGCATGCGGATCACTCAGGGTCATGACCAGTTTGCATTGAGTCTAATATTGGCCAAATTTTAAAAGATAATGTGAATAGCTACATAAAAAAATCTGATCTAGAAAGAAATCTGGATTGAGCACTAAGGCTTGCAGTGTGAATGTAGTCTTACAGAGCAGGTCAGGTTTTCAAAGGTTAAAGGAACAAACTATATTTAGTGCCACGGGTGCTCAGCTCCGAGGCATCTATTAATCTTCTGTTTCGGGTTTATTATTCTTCCGCCAAATTTCGGCGCGTAACTCGTCCCGCAGCTTTGAGAAAACCCCGGTAATATATACATCAAAACGTGCGTCTTGATCCCGAAAGGGGTGCTA
>NW_019525337.1:1401622-1402236 GCF_002814215.2 Seriola lalandi dorsalis
CACACACACACACACACACACACACACACACACACACACACACACACACACACACACACACACACACGTCAATGCTGAGTCAGGACTGTTACTCACGGTGAAGATTGCCATTGGTAGTGGGGCTCTCAGGCCATGACAGTGGGACAGAGGTGATATGATCAGCTGCATGAGATGTAAAGACACATGGAGATGGAGTTGAGCACATGACAACAAAAAAAGTAAAAACCCAGTACAGGATGAAGAAAAAGATCCCTGATGCTCGTCCCGCAGCTTTGAGAAAACCCCGGTAATATATACATCAAAACGTGCGTCTTGATCCCGAAAGAGGTGCTATGACTTTTGGTGTTAAAATTCCAATTTTTCCCAAAGTTATTCCCAAAATACTGGGAATAAATAATTAATTAGGAATGCATTGGAATTTTCTTTAGAAACCCACCTTTTTTCTACAAAATTTCACCTTTTTTCTGAGTCACCCAGCTCTCTCATACCTGCACGTAGAAATGTGATTCAAACTATAAAACGGAGGAAAACTTCTGCTCTCTCAAAAAGACAGGAACTGTTTTTACATAACATGTAAACTTTTCAAACTGTGAGCACTCAAAGGAGGAGTGCAA
>NW_019525337.1:1402740-1416506 GCF_002814215.2 Seriola lalandi dorsalis
ATTTGCTGATCATTTTGGCTGTGTTACAGCTGAAGGTATGGATTTCTGCAAGAAAGTGTCTTTTTTGACATATTTTTAAAATCTAATGTCAGTTACTGTTACAGGTCTATTATACACTGGTAACACATTTTGTACCCTCTGGGGTTCCTCGCGTCCAAAAGAGGACACACAAAGAAAATGCTATAAAATCAGCATATATCAATATTTCTTTCAGCTTTTATGCATACATCTCTTAAACCACTTCAGTTCTGCTCAAACCTATCAAATGTTTATTAGTTTTCAGGATTTTAACCCTTTAAATTCCAGGTTGAAGACATGTTGCCTCTTGTTTTATTAAAAAAAACTACACAGAATATGAGATATTTCCCACATAATACATGATGGAGGGATGTGACATTGTTTTATATCAGAGTCTTTTATATCAAGACATTTCTCAAAACCAGAATATGATCAGGGTGACTTTTGAACACTGGAAATAAATCATGTAATCATCTCGGCAGTAGCCCCCGTGGCACTCAAAATTTCCCTGGAATTTTCTAGTTTACTTTAAGTTTCATAAAAGTCATCTTTATGTATATACTGTATATACAGTATATGTCAGATATATATGTCAGACAAACATGAAGTGTAGCTGTGCACTATAGATGAGCATAAGCACCACTGTATCATTTCAGTATAGGAATACCTACTTTTCCCATTGACTGTGTGGTTGACCTGGAAATCTGTAAGGGACAACAGAAAAAAGTATACACTCCAACTCAAAGCAAACAATGAAGATGGTGCTGACAGAGAACATCGCAGAAAAGAAAGGAGACACAGATACAGTGGAGACAGATGTGTGACAGATGTGTGACAGCTGTACCGGTGCATTTGACTGAGGAGCTATAGGACAGGCCATTCTGCTGACTGTTGTCCAGAGTCTCCATGCTGCTCCTGATCGACTTTGGTTTGAACTCTCTCTTGGGTTGGCTGTTGGCCGTCAATATCCTGGGACAGAAAGAGCAGATTTAGCATCATGTTATGGACAAGAAGGTTCAAGAAGATTAAAAAAAACCCAGAATGACCTCCTCGTGGTTGTCTGCCCCCCTCCACTCAGACTAGTTTCAGATTACATGTTAAGGTGTTATTTGGATATTGTGTCGATGAGAATGGGACGGATGTACAACCTGAAAACAACATGGCTCCGGCTCTGACTGGTGCCGAGGTGGAGCCTGCTGATCATCTGGACACCACTCAAGTGACACTATGGGCCTAGGGGCCCAAATTAGATATTGGCCCCTGTTGAACTCCTGTTTCTATATTTGTTCGTAATTAGTTATAAAAATATGGTTGAAACATTTTCTGTAATATTCATATTACCTTTAAGACAGTATTCAGACCCCTTCACTTTGTGCAGACTTTATTACGTTGTAGATTTTATTGTAAATTGATAAAATTACTATTTTTGTCCATCAATCCACATTAATGACAATCTTAGACTGATTTAAATCCCAACTTCTGTTAGTTTTATACTGAAATTTGAAGTTGATGTAGTTTATTTATGTTAGAACACTGCAACATTGCAGATTTCTACAGCTGCTTCTACACAGTTCTCTGCGCAGTTCTCTGTACCGACATGCAGCTCGGCACAACAGTAAACTGCTTCAGTGGCTTTTTTCCAGTAATGCACTACAAAAATATATTCCCTACATATCCACTTATATGACAGCTTCAGATATAGCTATACAGCAGTCAGCCCTCACACCTCCTCCTTATGTCCTTATGTCCTCTATTGCCTCCTTTCCTCATCTGGCACAAGTCTTTCATCTTTCATTGGAGGCCATTGTTGTATGTCCCAGTTAGCACTTTATATAATATTTTTTACAGTGGTGACAAACATGTATTAAATTGACTGTAAAAATACAGAGGTATGGTTGTGGCTGAGTTGGAGTGAATTTTAAAAACGTGGTCACTGAATGAAGTTAATCACTGTCCTGTTCACATAAACCGCTGTTGTTATTAAGCATAGTTTTTCAAAAAAGTGGAAAGTGCAGAGATCTGTAAGCATGTGAGTCACATGTTGTGAGACAGTGTCATATACACACAGCACATTCAGCACAAAGACACCTGCTCTAAATATACTGCTCACAGACCTCCTGTCAATGGCACCACCACACTGAGTGAGCAGAACCAGAATGAGACTGTAACTCTACCTCCACAAAAGACAAACCCTGCACAGTGAAGCAGGTCCTCACCTCTTCTGCAGCCTCCCACTCAGCTCCTCCAGGATCTCACTAGACTGCCGGTGGTACTCTAAGGCCGCCTCGATCAGTGCTGACAGCTGGCTCATCTGCTCCACCTGTTGGCCATGCCCCCAACACACACACGCGCACACACACACTGCACATTGTAATATTATAATATGATTTGGGGAGTAAGACAGAGTATTATGGGCACAAGGAAAAATTGTGTGTTTGTCAAAATTTTGAATGTTTGCTTCTGGCAGCTGCTGTTTGTCTGTCAGTTTCTTGATGCTGATGATGATGCTGATGAGACAAAAGATGAAGTATATACTTATTTGTGAAACCTCTGCTAAAGCAGAACTTCACAGGATGCTGATATTTCACCTGTAAAACAACACGTGACCGAAAATTATAACTTTATTCTCATAATATTATGACTTTTTATTTATAAAATTACCATATCATAATATCATGACTTTCTTTTCTTGTAATTTTAATTATTTTTCTTCAATGTGGCCCTAATACTCCATCGTAGGGGAGATTTACAAAGATTAAAAAAACAAACTGGATTATTAAGTAATTTTGATTTAACAGATACTGAATGTCAGTACATTGTAAAATCCTGTCACTTCACAATGTATCAAACATGTAGCTGTAGCTTCCTCACATATTATATTTGTTGAGTGGACAGAAGTGTAAAACCTTTCTCCATCGCCAAACTGTGTCCCTGCTGCCCCACACAAACCTGATGAGTGTGTAATGTTGGGTATGAGGTCTGATAATCAGGGCCTGGATTTATGAACCATCTCAAAATCACTCATCATGGAATACAAAATGTAACTTATGAAGCTTCCTACACTGAATTTTCTGACAGTTGTAGTTTAAAGAATGAAAAAAATAAAAATAAAAATAATATAAATGTATATTATAGTTAATATACAAAATAAAAGTTTATTATGTGTAGGTTTTGTTTACATATTGTTTAAATATTATGGGTGACATCAAAATTAATAAACAGCTCAAACCTCTATATGATATATAATGAGAAGGAAATGAAGACTGGTGAGACAGTTGCATGGCTTAAACAGTAAATGCATGAATATATTAAACCTTCATGTTGAGCAGTTTTATTTATTTGCCTGCTGCTGTACAGGATGTTGAATTCTCTAGTAATAAGCTGACATTTGTTTGAGCCTCTTACATCGTTCTCCAGGAAGTTGAACATGCTCCTCTCAGCTAGCTCTTTGCTCTCCTCAAACTTTTCCACAGCCTGACGGATCTCCTCGTCCGGGATTTTCCCCTGACGCTTCTTCTTGTAGTCAAAGTCCAACCGGCGGCCCTCCAGCTTCTTTAGGTGGTGCTGCAAACACACAAACATGCGCGAAAAAAAACCACACAAACACAAACACACACACAAACACAAACATGTCAATGAGGTTTTTCTCCCTTCTTTTTTTAACGTGTCCAAACTACTCTTTTTCCCACATGTACTTGACCTCTGTATGTTATAAAACACAAAGGTCACATATTGATTATAAAACATTGTGTACATTGTCATCGCACAGAGACTCGGTCCTGGTCCGGTTTTTCTTTTAGTGTGAAATCAAAGCAGTTTGAGATAGTAGTTAGGTTTTAGCATTTCATCCATCTGCTGACTGTGAACTGCTGAGAAAACATTCTCAGTTATCTGTACAGGTGATGCAATTATGCAGTGATGATTTGGTAACCATAATCTGATCCACTACATCAGCGATGGCACCAGCATGAAGCAGATCAGTTTGTTATTGTGTTGCCAGTTGGTTAAACTGAGCTGTCGACTGACTCTTTAATGCCAAAGTTCCGGGTATCAGACCAATACTGTGTCCGCTTGAGGCATCAGAATCAGTACTGGGGAGACACATTGGATCAGCACATCTCTGGTACCGATCCAGGTAACCAAGGTAACCCAGGTAACAAGTATGAAAAGTAGTTTATAGACAATATTATCCAGCTGTGTATGAAGAGACTTCAAATAAATGTTGGTACATTTGGTTGATGGTTCTAACAGAGTATGTTTATACTCTGTGGCAGCAGCCTAAACACACTGAGAGCATTCTGTAAATTAAACGAAAGTAACTTCTTCACAAATGTTTTCTAACTGTGCTGCAGAGATATTGGCACATCCTGAAGTGTTGTCACATTTCCCCTGTGTTGCAAACACTGTCAGCATTAACAGTCATCTCCTACAGTTTGTCTGACCTGCCAATCATGAAATCAAACATGGCGTCCTTAAAATCATCTTGGTTACAGGGCACATGCTGCTGTAAAGTACCATGATCTCTTTGAGGTCCTTGTCCTGTAGAGTCTGCAGGGGGTCAATAAAGTTTTGTTTGACATTTATGTCCAAGGAGTCCTTCACATCTGCCATCTGCCTCATGGCCTCACCCATATCCACCAGAGCACAGCCTGCAGGACAGAGACAAAGCATTTATGTTATACTGTGAGAAATCCTCTGAGGTCCTGCACCGTGCTTCAGTTATTGTTTAACATGTGTGCTGTTCGTCTGTGACACAGGGGATTTCAGCCTTCCACAGTTTTCAGAAATATATAGAAATATCTCATTTGTTCCTTTAATCATTAATTACTTTTCACTTGTTAAAATATTTCAAAACTTTCAAATGTGCCTTTATCAATACTGGATTTCATATTATTTACAAACAACAGAAGATCATGATAGCACACTCTGTAACACACCTGTTACAGCTGTCATCAAGTCACAGAGTGAAACTCTAAATAAAAGCACTGGTCATTGAGCCATAAAAGACAACAGGAAATGGAGGTAAAGAAGAGTTGAGTCTTTAGCTTAACAGTGACAGAAAAAAGTCAAAGTGGAAATAAATACTAGGCTTGAGCTGTGGCAATATTTGCCGCCGTATGCAACATTTTTAATAATATGATCTTTTTTTTTTTTGCAGTTTGCACAATGCTGCTGCTGAATCCGACCCTCATTTCACCTCTTTGCTTCCTGTACATTGTTCTTTGGCATGTGACAATAAAACTTTGTACTGTTGTTTAGTGACAGCATCACTTATATCTGAACCCTAAATACAACAATATAATTATATTATAAACCACTGAATCGAGATATTAAATTATGGATATGGCACAGGCCTTATAAATAGTCAGCTTCTCTTTTCTGTTTAAAAAGTGAAACTGCTCCGTTGTGCTGATTGAATTAGTGATATAGAGATGCAGATTAAAATTGGACTTTAAACAACCAGTATGTAACCTAGGTGAATATGATAATAAACTAATAGAAGCCTAGATCAATACTAAATGTAAGCAAATAAAATAACAATTGTGTTTAATGTAACAAGAAGCCTTAAAAATAGTTAGACTGTTCCATTTATCATTATTTTTGTGTGTACTGTTTTTCATTTGTGCGATGTGTAGCTAAAAGCTAAAAGGGAGCATACACGGTCAAGTTGCCTCGCAGCGGAGTGAAAGCGAGAGCCGAGCCGCCATTTTAGGTCGCGGTTTGGATTTAAATTGATAGTTAACCTGTATTTCAGTGCTAGGACTTTATTTTCATTTATTTTCCTGATATATGTGAAGCTAAAATGCCTGCTTGTGCGTTGCCTTGTTGTATGGCAGGCCAGGTTTTTTAGTTGGGATCACTGGGGTGTGAAAACACCTGGAGCTGTGGAAAGAAGATGGCGAGCCACCCATAGGAGACACACTCGGAGGATCACATATTCTGCGAAACTCACCTGCACACTGTGGACAAAGACACTGTTTCTAATACTCGTGGATCGTGGGAGGAAAAAACTAACAGGTTTTGCAGAGACACAGTGAATTTCATTTGGACTGAGAAAGGACTTAACTAAAGGACTGGTGATACACCAAACTGTGGAAATTTAAGTAATTTTTTTATACGCATTGATCTGTGAGATCTGAAATTTGAGTTGTATTTGATATTTTATCGAACTGTGTTTTCTTTTATTTATTCACTTTTTCATTATTGTGTGCCAAATTGGTATTACATGTATGGGTTGTGTAAAGTGAGTAAAGCTTGAGTAGAGCTGGTTAAGCAAACTTAAGAGGAAGTAGAAAAATAGAACTAAACTCATAAATAGGCCTAACTGAGATAAAATGAAAACTTAAACTGAGTAAACTCGAAGGAGATACCAGGGACTAAACAACCAATATAAGAAACGTAGGTATAAAATTATACCTCACTCAAATAGGTTGTATTAAATCCAAAAGAGATAAATAGGGGTCAATAACCTTATTTTCCTGAGATCTTGGGTTCATTTTGGTTGAAAGGAAATTGAACTGTTCTTTTTTTTTTTTTTTTGTATTTGTGCGTGTAAAAGAGTTTGGTACCATCATATGATTATTGTTTTTTTTTCTGATCAGTTACTATATAAACAAGCCGATTGATACTAGTGCTCGGGAATAACAGACCACAGACCAGTGAATAAGTATTAACTGTCGGCTGACAGTTAATACTTATTCACTGGTCTGTGGTCTGTTATTCCCGAGCACTAGTATCAATCACTCACCTGAACCTAGAACTTAGACTCTGGTCCTAGTAGTCATACTTACAGTGCTACAGGTACACATGGAGAAAGTTCAGAGTTTCCATTTATAGCAAATTAAAATAACTGTATGTTGTCATGGTTTGCCATGGCAGACATTTTTTATTAGTTTTGTTTGGACTTTTCTCACTTCCTGTTTTATTTTGTATTGGTTTCCTTGTGTGTCTCTGTGTTTGCTTCCTGTCTTGGTCCTGTTTCTCTGTGTGGTGATTGTCTGCCCCGCCCTAATGTGTTTCACCTGTGTTCAATCACCCTTGCCTCCCTTGTGTCTATATTGTCTTTGTGCTTCCCTTTGTCTGTGTCGGTTCGTCTGTTGATTTCTGGGTTTGTCCTCATTGGTTCACGTTGCCTGTTCATGTCTGCTTGTCCTCGGTCTGTTCATGTTGCCTGTTCCTGTTTCTTGTTTAAGTTCCTGTGTTTCCCTGTTCTTCCCCTGTGTTTCCCTGTGCTTCACCAGTGTTGTGTAAGCTCTTTAAGTTAAATAAACCTTTTGCACCGTCTCCCAAATGTTGGCTACATTTTGGGTCCCGCCTTAGCCCGCAAACCCTGACAGTACGAACCGACCAAAAGAAATGGACCCAGCGGCCTACGCCAGCCTCATGTCTTTCTTGAGGGTGCCTCAGTCCTCCCAGCCAGCACCCCTGTCGGGTCTTCAGGCCCCTTTGCATGCTGGCTGATCCCCTTTCTGACTCGGACCTGGACGACCCTGACAAGTCCCCTTTCAAGGGAACTCGTCTGGCTATTTTCACGGGGTTTCGTGGAGGACGAGGGCGAGGTCATCATGGCTCCCGTAGCCACAAGGAGGCTCGGCCTCGGCCCCAGCCCCAGGCTCCTCACTTCTGGCCCAAGCCACAGCTACCCCACTGTCCAGAGCCTCTGCTCCCCTGTGGTCAGGAGCCCTCGCCAACTACCCTGGCTGACGCATCAGCTGTCTCAGCGTCGGGCGTCCCGGTCGATTCCTCCCTGGTTCCTGAGTTGGGGTTCCTGGACGATGTCTCCCCTGCTCCTCCTGTCCTGTCGGCGGCCCAGCTGACTCCTGATTCTGGTTCCCAGTCAGTGGTCCGGCCGATCCCTGCTCCTCGTTTCCTGTCGGCAGTCCGGCCGAATCATGTCCCTCCTGTCCTGTCGGCGGCCCAGCTGACTCCTGATTCTGGTTCCCAGTCAGTGGTCTGGTCGACACCTGATCCTCGTTTCCTGTCGGCAGTCCGGCCGAATCTTGTCCCTCCTGTCCTGTCGGCGGCCCAGCTGACTCCTGATTCTGGTTCCCAGTCAGTGGTCTGGTCGACACCTGATCCTGATTCCCTGTCAGTGGTCCGGCCGAGTCCTGTTCCTCGTGTCCTGTCGGTGGTCCAGCTGACTCCTGATTCTGTTTCCCAGTCAGTGGTCCGGCCAACACTTGATCCTGATTCCCAGCCGGCAGTCTGGCTGATACCTGCCAGTTATCCAGTCGGCTCCTGGTTACCCTCTGAAGGAGCTCTGCCTGCCACGCCGGTCTCCTGCCCACCCTCCAGAGGGGCGACGCCATCCTCCGGCTCGACCGCCAGAGAGACCCCGTCTTCGCAGCCGTCGTCCTGCTTGCCCTCCAGAGGGGCTCCGCTTAGTGTTTGTTTTTTAAGGGTCGTCTGGAATCTGACCTTTTAAGGGGGGGTACTGTCATGGTTTGCCATGGCAGACACTTTTTGTTAGTTTTATTTGGACTTTTTTCAATTCCTGTTTTATTTTGTATTGGTTTCCTTGTGTGTCTCTGTTTGCTTCCTGTCTTGGTCCTGTTTCTCTGTGTGGTGATTGTCTGCCCCGCCCTAATGTGTTTCACCTGTGTTCAATCACCCTTGCCTCCCTTGTGTCTATATAGTCTTTGTGCTTCCCTTTGTCTGTGTCGGTTCGTCTCTTGATTTCTGGGTTTGTCCTCATCGGTTCACGTTGCCTGTTCATGTCTGGTTGTCCTCAGTCTGTTCCTGTTGCCTGTTCCCGTTTCTTGTTTAAGTTCCTGTGTTTCCCTGTTCTTCCCCTGTGTTTCACCAGTGTTGTGTAAGCTCTTTCGGTTAAATAAACCTTTTGCACCGTCTCCCAAGTGTTTGCTGCATTTTAGGTCCCGCCCGACATATGTAAGTGTATAAATGTATGAAAAGAGGTCTGTTTCTGGTGTAAGCCTGTTCCAAAGAGACAGTGAGACACTTCTACATATGAAGAGTAGAAACCTACGTGACACACACACTCATGACACTGTGGCAGCATGTTTTCTACCCGCCTGCTGCTGTAATGTAATCAGGAGAGCCGTGTATAAAATCCTCTCTGCAGATATCTGAGAGTTTGTGGAATACGAGAATTGGTACCAAAGACAGAGTCCTCTCCAAGTTCATGACCGTAGCGAAGCATGCAGTCTCCCAGCAGGCCTTCAGTCTGCGGGTAGCCAGTGGTCTTCACCTGCCCTCGGATCTTTGACACTGTGTTCAGCATGTTGAGTTTGGCTCGCGATGCTACAGAGGAAAACCATGAATATGACACAATACTGCTGATTTACATTGATTGGATTTATTTTGCAAAACAGTGTAGTAACAGATAAAAGATGAAATAACATATAATTTTTTTTTTTTTTTTTTTTACCTGGATTAGGCTGGAGGTACTCTGTTGTTTTGGACAAGAGGTCAAACACTGACTTGTTGGTTACCTCGATTTTCTGTTGGGAGTGAGAAAATAATGTAAAAACAAAGAAGAGATGTTGCAGTTATGTTTGTCTGAAAGATATTTGAAACATTAAATTCAACATGAACAATTCAGTCAAATATTACAATAGGATCACAAGGTGAATAAAGATAACTGTGGTAAGAAACATCCAAAGTGTGACTACACAATTTACAATTACACACCTTAATTGTATTTGTTTAATCTCCTTTAATAATAAAAAAAATTAAGATGAAGATCAATTTCATCCAAAATAATTTTAGTTTCATCAATGACATTTACATTCTAAAATATTTAATATTAATAATACATGTTGATAATAATTATTACACATTTTAATGCTACAATAATTCAATAGAATTTATTATTGACACGTCGTTGTGTGTATTGTCACATTGCAGCCTCCACACTTTCAAGCATGAAACATGAAGAACAATAATAACACGAACTGAAATGAAAAATACAGCTGAACATCAATTTCTTTCTGGAAAAAATACACTTGTTGATTTTCATTACTGGACAGTCAAATACTTCAACGCCAGAGTTAAACTGATTCTTGATTAGAGCTAAACACTTAGTGCCACAGTTTTGTCCATCTTATATCTACGGTGGCCCTGACAGCTCAACACACTGCAGCTTAAGAAAACACATGCAAACAGACAAAACACAATAAAATTAAGAAATATCTTTATCAATTTGACAACACATGAGCTGCAAACACTCACAACACAACCACATACATAAGCGCCATCCAAGCAGGATAAATGACAACAAAAAGAGAAGTAATGAACCTGACTGGGACACACTGGTTGCTCAATGCCCTCTCTATTTCCTCCGAAGTTAGTGTTGTAGTGATGATTTAACACATGATTTCATCACTACCAAGTGTAAAACTAGAAATCATCATAAGACCACATTTACCACTGAGGAGACACCTGTCCTGAACTCACCCTCTCCATCTCCATGAAGTCTTCATCCAGCTTCGTCCCCTCGGCCCCACTGATCTTCTCACTGAGTAGCTGGACAGAGGACAGAACAGTTGCAGTTGAGATCCTGGATTGTGATTGTGTGTTAAACAGAATGTGAAATGACTAACTGGGCTCTGAGCGCTACAGAAGCCTGGTGATGCCTCACACACAGAGCACCGGAGCTGCTGTTGCTAAGCTAAGGTGCTGCTGAAGCTGCGCCTTTTGCTGTTTACTGTCAATCTGCTTCATCAGTTATTTTATGCACAATGAAGAAAACTTTTGAACAACCCATACAGGAGTAACGCCGTAGTTCACTGAGTTCACTTTTTACCAGAATCAACAATCAAAACTCAATGCATTCTTGAATTCTATCAAAAGGACTAATAATAACAATACTAATAAAGAGGATAATAAGATTTCCAGAAGGCAGTTACAGTGTATGTTATGTTGTCCTGCAACATGGCAGTCCACTTCACTGTCATCATAAACAAACCACAGGGTTTTCCTTTGAGATCAGTTCAGTAAACGAGCTGCAGGTTAAATATAGAGCAGAGAGTGATGATGGGTGCTCCACCAAAGATACAGCCCAGCTAAAAGCAGATTAATTAGCAGCTCTGACATTTCACAGGAAGCTACAACGTGGGAGAACCTGGAGATGAACCCAGAATAGAAGAGAGACTTGAGTCACCATGGCTGCTGCTGTGTGGATAGTCAGCCGGGATATCAGCATCATATCCGGAATAGTGGGATTATTACAGCTAAAGTCTTCAGATTGGCAGACAGCATGGAATACACCCCCCCCCCCCCCCCCCCCCCTTCTCTGGGTCACACGTCACAGCAGCACACACATAAACACACATCGACTCAGATATCATAGAAAAATTACCTTAAAACTTTAGATCTCACCCCTCAGTCTCTAAAGTGTCCCGGTGATTGTTTGTCTACATGGTATAGATTCGCCAGAATGTACAGAAATACATGCAACTAGAATTACCACCTCACGGCTGTATGCCTATGCCATCATCATGCCATCATCATCAGCATCATCATCATTCAGATGACGGGTTGCAGAAAAGAACTTCTCATTATATTTCCTGTTTGCATCACACAATGTATGATGGGAACTGTTATTCCAAAATCAGGACAGTGTATGGGGAAGTGGTCTCAGACTTGTGGACACCACTGTACATAAGACACAGCAATAAGAAAAGGATAAAAACATTTTGATTTTAACTCACAGTAGGAAAAGCACAGGTGTTACTAATAACATTAATAGTGGTTTTGTTCTATGTTCATGTGACACTGAAGCCAGAGTGAACAATAGAAGGACCCTGACACCAAAGCAGTTAAATGGAATTCAGCCATTATTCTTTTTTCTTTCTACTGTCGTGTCAAAATGTGTTTGTGAATAAAGCTCATTGAAAACCATAAAACAGGTTTATGAATAACATGCATTTCCCACTTTATATCAAGTGTCACCTTTTCTCATTTTCATGGTGAGTTGCTGATCAAGTTAATGCTTTATACTCATTAATCTTACTAATAAGTTACTACCATTTATAACTGCTAAAAGCAGCCTTATAGTAACTCATTAATAAATGATTATGTGTTTTCCACTTTACAAGAAGACTCCCTTTTATCATTTATAAATGTTTGTAAAGTCTTATAAAGTCCATTTTAATATCCACTGTGCAGAACAATCTGATAGCATGAATTGTAATATAGATACATTTTAATTTATACAAATATGTGATGAGCAGCAGGTACAAATGCTGGATGACAGAAAAAACAAACTAATGAGATAAGAGGCTTAACAATACAGACACATGTAGGCTCACTATTTGGCAAGCAACATGTCACTGTTGTCATTTTTATCTAATGTGTTATAACAGCTTATAAGTGATTTATAAAGTGTTAAACAAGCTAATTAATAAACTAGTTGTAAACCCTTCATAAATCCTTTATATGGGTAGTCTTATTGTAAAGAGGTACCAAAATCTGTGCCACTAGCACATGAAGTCAGAGGCAAGCAATATTATATTATACAGTATCTGACAGTCATTCCTGCCATTCCATTCTACTTAAAGAGACAGGAGCTACTTAAAATGTCACCACTAGGCTGACAAATAAGGAGATACAATGAGGGATGGGAATCCGAGTGGTCTGAGCCATCAGAATCATATGCCTCTCATCAATGCTGGCATGTTTTTCCTTACAGTTTTTACAAACAGGGCTGGACAGTAACTAAGTACATTTACGTCAGTACATTATGTAAGTATATCTTTCCAGTATCTGTTCTTTACTTGGGAAACTTTTGACTTTTTTGGGAAACTTCTGACTTTTACTCCACTACACTTAAAAGACAAATATTGCACTTTTGACTCTACTACATTTCTATTAAGTACTCTTACTTTGAAGCAGAACTTTTAGTCAGTGAATGGTTTTTATTTTATTTTGAAAATGTGATAGATCATACACTGTGTTCATCACAGGAGAAAAATCAATCACAGCCAACTACTCCACTGTCAGTTATGTTTGAACCTGTGTTATGGGCTCCGGGTACAGCTCTTGTTGTTGTTGTGTTATGTTGTATGGTGCAGTCTTTCCTTTTTGAATTAAGGCCGGGTTGACCTGTCATCCGCTGCTCTGGAAGTGGATTTCCTCCTTGTCAACGCCTCAGCACTGCTTCTCTGTCTGTGCCCGGGTGTTCCTCGTTTTTGGCTGGTCCCTTCCCTTTTGCTAAGCTGGTCCCAGCTGCCTATCACAAGCCTGCCTGGTCCCGTCCTCTGCTGTATAAAAACTGCCATGTGAAAATGTCAGGGCGGCTGTGATTTGACCTGAGCAGTCCGCCTCTGTGCCTCTTAACTACCCAGTAGTTAACTTTGATTTTTGTGATTATTAAGTGATGTTGACTCGTTGTGGCACTAGTTGGGTAGTTGCGGGATCATGGGCTCTACGGTTTAGTTTAGGTTAACGTGTTATTTTCCTGTCTATTTTATTTTCTGTCTAGCAACACTAGGTTTATGGGTGGCTGCTAGGGTGTATTTTGTTTTGACAGGTAAGATTGGAGCTAGGGTTTTTATTTCCGTTTGTTTTCTTCTGTAGTAGTGGGGATTGTGTCGGGTTAGGAAGCGGCTTTGTTTTGTTTGTTTTATGATTTGGCGCCACCCGCTGCCCTTTGCCCTTTGTTCTTTGCCTCATGTGATTCCTTTGTGTTGTATTTGTAAACTGTTCTGGTTGCTAAACAATAAAAAGCAGAACTCACCCGATGTCTTCGGCTTACTGTTGGTTTCCTTATCCCACAACATCTAGAG
>NW_019525337.1:1416556-1416921 GCF_002814215.2 Seriola lalandi dorsalis
AGACTCTCACAGAGACTTTGTGGAACTTTATTGCAGTCAATGATGATGTTCATCTCAAACATATACCAGTACCTGCCGACTTATGTGGGTCTCTTGCTGCCTGTCTCTTCCCTGCCTGGCTAGCGCGGTTTAGCGCCCTTTCCCTACGGCGGACTGATGCCTCTGTACCGCTGTTGTCAGAGTATGTAGGCCGGTCAGTAGAGTACATATTATAGGCGGTGAAATTGAAAACAGACGGAGCAACTTCAGGCTTTAGTCTGTTGGTCCGGCGAACAACTAGTTTGCCCGACTCAAAAATGTTCACTGCAAACCCTGGAGTCAGTGCCCATCGGTGGGCTCTCTCTCTTCAGTGCCGCCAACCAGCG
>NW_019525337.1:1416971-1418840 GCF_002814215.2 Seriola lalandi dorsalis
TAGCAACACTAGGTTTATGGGTGGCTGCTAGGGTGTATTTTGTTTTGACAGGTAAGATTGGAGCTAGGGTTTTTATTTCCGTTTGTTTTCTTCTGTAGTAGTGGGGATTGTGTCGGGTTAGGAAGCGGCTTTGTTTTGTTTGTTTTATGATTTGGCGCCACCCGCTGCCCTTTGCCCTTTGTTCTTTGCCTCATGTGATTCCTTTGTGTTGTATTTGTAAACTGTTCTGGTTGCTAAACAATAAAAAGCAGAACTCACCCGATGTCTTCGGCTTACTGTTGGTTTCCTTATCCCACAACATCTAGAGTTATCCTAACGATGGCAACGTTACATAAAAATGAGGGAGAAGATTCTTCACCAGAGTCTGATCTGAAGTCTTAAAAGGTTTAGAAATAAAGATTCATTTAGTTTGAAATGTTTGCTGTTTTTACCACGACCATATCCTGCAGTCTTTTTACTCTACAGGTCCTACAGTCAGTCAGTAGGTTGTTTAGAGTCATCAGGTTCTCTAAATGTGGAACAATACAACAATGTGCTGATATAAAAAATCTACTTTTGAATACTTCATTATTTTTAAAATCAAGTACTCTAGTACTTTAACTTTCACTTATATTGGAGTAATATTTGACCAGGAGGATCAATACTCTGACTCCAGTAATGAAGTTGTGTACTTTGTCCACCTCTGATTACAAAACAGTAAGATCAAACTCATGTACGCTGCTGGAATTCTGCAACAACAAGGAGCCATACAGATGACAACACTAGACGGCCTGCCCAAACTATGGGACCTTTAAAGCGGAAATGAAACATGCATGTTTTTGGCACTGGTAGTGAGGAAATTTATTAGAAAAACCACCTTGCCTAAAATCTGATATTAAAATTTCAGTAAAAGGCAAAACATTTCCTTATGCATAAATATATTATTTTGCCTACTGTCGCCACTATTGGTTCCTATTGCTGATTTATTATTGTTATGTTCATGTTGGTCATGAATAAAACCAGTGCAGTAGCGAGCAGGCAGAGCGGACATCGGCCAATCAAAAATGCTTATTTTGTTGCGAGCCAATTCCGGTGTAGCTAAAAGGTCTCCAGCGGTTTCCTGGATGGACAGTCAGAAACCTTAAGTTGAAAAAAGTAAGAATTGCTCCAAAAATGTATTATTGTGCGTATACGTTGGTTCGTGGTGGGTACGATATATTTTTTAATTTGCCACTACACACGTGTGACGGCTTTTCAGCAGTCGGGCCATGTGAAGGAAAAGCGAGCAAAAAAACTTTATTGCACGCATTGCAAGAAGAAAGAAGATAATGGTGAGGAAGATAACGGAACTTTGGATAACGTCTGTGGATTATAACGTTTGGAGTATAAAGTCTGGAGTGTCTGAAGTTACCGACTGTTGGAAACGGAGTCACGGTAAGAAATATTTCTAACCAAGTTTGTATCAGCTGTGACCTCTTGCTGAGGGATGTACCATGTATGGTGTGGAATGACGGGAGTTTAAGGTGAATACTTTCAGGCCCGAGTATTTTTAATGGTTGTGGTTTTAATTTCTGACACTCATTTTGGCTGCTATATTGTACAGCCCAACTCTCATCAGTTCATGCTGCAGAGTTGCTATGGAAACCTTTAGGCTAGGTGACGTGCGTCGGACTGTGTGTCAGGGTGAGGGGACATCAGGTGTTCATGAGTGATGCTGTTTGGAGTGAAAGAAGTGTTCGGTGAGAGCTAGAGAGACTCTCACAGAGACTTTGTGGAACTTTATTGCAGTCAATGATGATGTTCATCTCAAACATATACCAGTACCTGCCGACTTATGTGGGTCTCTTGCTGCCTGTCTCTTCCCTGCCTGGCTAGCGCGGTTTAGCGCCC
>NW_019525337.1:1418890-1420477 GCF_002814215.2 Seriola lalandi dorsalis
GTCATCGTGATAACGGGACACGGCCTCCAGGAGAATCCACCTAGACCCCGCGTCTCCAGGGTTACCACGGCAACCACAGCCACCTGGGTTCCAGCCGAGGGTCTCCAGCTACAGCACAACTCACAGTAGGCTGGTCTTAACACTCTGCTCATGACTGGGTTGATGTCGAAATATAGCAATATTTAATTATCAAACCTAATTCGTAGATGTAGCATCATTAGCTGTATAGCCATAGTGTATAGCCATAACATATTCTCTCCACCCATTGCCAACTCATCACACTGCTCATTCATTATATTATTTTCATCTTTATGATTATTACACCTTGCATTTACTCTGTACATAGTAGTTTAGTTAAATAAACTCATTTATTTACACCCAGTTGTTGTCCTGTCGTATTCTTTTGACGTAGAGACTGGGGATCTATTGAATCGAGAAGTCACGGCTTCCGATATGAGATTGATAAATTTGGCAATGAAGTAATTCACTGTTGTCCTCCTAGAGGACTGGTGCCCCATTTCAACGAGAGTAAATCATTAAATATAGCGTTAACGCTACACTCTGACTCCAGTAATGAAGTTGTGTACTTTGTCCACCTCTGATTACAAAACAGTAAGATCAAACTCATGTACGCTGCTGGAATTCTGCAACAACAAGGAGCCATACAGATGACAACACTAGACGGCCTGCCCAAACTATGGGACCTTTAAAGCGGAAATGAAACATGCATGTTTTTGGCACTGGTAGTGAGGAAATTTATTAGAAAAACCACCTTGCCTAAATTAAAAATTGTGAAAACCACAAATATGACTAATTTATTTTCGTAATTTCTAATTGCTAGCTAACTAGCGAGCAGCCATTTTGGTGTGACGTCATTGCCTATGTAACGGGGTTGGTTGGGTGCGTTGGCCAGTGAAGACAGTGAAGCATTTCTGAACCGAGTTAAACTGGAAATGGAGGACGACGGGATTAATAACGTTATCTATCTCTCTGTCTAACCCTAACCCATTCAAAGGTACATAGTCCAGGACCAAAAGAAGGCTCCAGTACAATTTGCATAGTATCTAAAATACGTAAATTTCAGTAAAAGGCGAAACATTTCCTTATGCATAAATATATTATTTTGCCTACTGTCACTACTATTGGTTCATATTGCTGATTTATTATTGTTATGTTCATGTTGGTCATGAATAAAACCAGTGCAGTAGCGAGCAGGCAGAGCGGACATCGGCCAATCAAAAATGCTTATTTTGTTGCGAGCCAATTCCGGTGTAGCTAAAACAAAAACAAAAACAAGTCAGGTCTCCAGAAGTTTCCTGGATGGACAGTCAGACACCTTAAGTTGAAAAAAGTAAGAATTGCTCCAAAAATGTATTATTGTGCGTATACGTTGGTTCGTGGTGGGTACGATATATTTTTTAATTTGCCACTACACACGTGTGACGGCTTTTCGGCAGTCGGGCCATGTGAAGGAAAAGCTAGCAAAAAAACTTTATTGCACGCATTGCAAGAACAAAGAAGATAATGGTGAGGAAGATAACGGAACTTTGGATAACGTCTGTGGATTATAACGTTTGGAGTATAAAG
>NW_019525337.1:1420497-1454815 GCF_002814215.2 Seriola lalandi dorsalis
TCAGAGTATGTAGGCCGGTCAGTAGAGTACATATTATAGGCGGTGAAATTGAAAACAGACGGAGCAACTTCAGACTTTAGTCTGTTGGTCCGGTGAACAACTAGTTTGCCCGACTCAAAGATCTTGTCCTCTAGGTAATCTTCATCCAAAAAATGTTCACTGCAAACCCTGGAGTCAGCGCCCATCGGTGGGCGCTCTCTCTTCAGTGCCGCCAACCAGCGCAGCAGGACTGCTCTTCGTTTCAGCGGCGGTTTATGAAAATGGACAGTTTTGTCCTTGGCTTTAACTCTGTAAAACTCTTTACATTTTAATGTTTACATCCAGGAGCGAAACAATAGTGGCCTCCCTTTTGTCTTCTCTTGTCCTGTGGCTCCTCAGTCTCCATCCTTTCACTATCTTCAACTATTTCACTGTCTCAACCGCCGAGCCAACCAACCCCGTGACGTCACAGGTTATAGTACTGCAAGATGGCGCCACTCTTGCTACGAAAGATGTAACGGATCTTATATTTTCTCCTATATGTTTACATTTGTCATATTTGTTATATAATTGTTGATTAGAGTGGAAATCCATTTAGTAAATCACGTTAACTTGATTGACTGCTTCATTTCCACTTTAAGGGACTCGATAAGAAATGGACCGATGAGCAGAATCAATAAGAGCATTGGTATCAAAACAATATTATCAATTTCCATCCCACAATATGTCAAAGTACAGTGTCAGTCAGGGCTTAAAGGTGTTGAGTATGAAGGTCTTAATCTCACTCTAACAACAAACAAACAGCACTGACTTGGTTATTGTTTATGACTGTGAGGTCATCAGACAACATCCTGTCAAACTGTAACTGCAGCAGATTAATGAGTCAGCTGATCAAACAGTCACAGCTGCACACTGAAGTGTCATTTACAACTCATTGCTCATTATTTCAACAGGAAGTTCTCAGTGAAGGACTGTAAATGGCACATAATGGTGTCAGTCATGATGTACCAGGTAGATTGCAGTTGCATGTGATCACAGCCTTGTTATTGTTTTTTGTTTCTACAGATCATCAGTGGTTGTGTTCACAGTCGATGTGCTGGTTTATGCACAGGTATATACTGTATATAGTTTATAGTAGTATACAGGTAAAGTATATGGGGGTTAGTTTGTTTTTGCAAGAAGTTATTTAGCCCTGCAAATAAACCATCTGTTGGATTGGATTCAGTCAAGGAGCAAGGAAGCAAAACAATGGTGGTGAGGAAGAAGATCTGCCTCATTGCCTTTACCCTAATGTTCATCAACATGAAAAAAAATCAATAAACATTACAAAAATTTAACTGAACTGAAAATGTTGACAAATGTGCTTGTTTTTCCAGCCATATCCAATTTCCAAGGAACAGCTGAGGATTAACAATAAAAGTCAGAGGTTTAAGCTCTCGAGGTTTTAGGAGGCCGTCTTAAAGTTGGATCCCTCTCCTGAATGAATTTCAGTTTATCCTGCTTGAAATGAGACAAACAGGAGGAGGCGCTGCAGCGAGTGTTAGAGAACACAAACACACAATATAGCCCAGAGCCCGATTACATGGGTACCGACAGTGTGGAAGTCATCCATCCTGGCCCCCCTTCCCAAAGGCCCCTTACCAATCTTATCCTCATGATTACAGGCCCATCTCACCGCTAGTTGAATCCCTCCAGAGGACAATCAAAACCCACATTATCAACTCCTAGAAGCAGGTCTTCGACCCATTACAGTCTGCTTATCGCTTTGCAAACAGACGATGCTACTGTAAGTACCCCTTTGTATATGCATCTGGAGCGTTAACACACGCACAAGTCCTCCGTGCAGATTTTTCTTCTGCATTTCATACAATCCACCCACTGATCCTGGCTGAGAGACTGGAACACAGGACTCAAACCTAATTACATGGATTTTGGATTTGGACAGATAGCAAAGGGTACGAGTAGGAAACATCATGTGTTTTACCTCTACTGTCACACCACAGGGCAGTGCACTGTCACCCTTGCTATATAATTGATACAGTGACAGTTGTCATAGCAGATACCCTGGACATAATATCAGGAAATGTGAGGACAACCCTGCCCTGGCCAGCCAACTGGAGCAGGATGAAGTCTAATAAAATGAAAAAAAAGACCCATCAATTCCTACAATTTATCAAAAACCAATCAGAGACATCCAATGTACTTGCCATGTTTAGTATGATGAATTAATTTAATTATTAAAATGGTTTGACTCTACTGACTTGACTTCCTGAGCTGTAACTCAGCTTTTTTCTGAGACGCTTTATTAATATTCACACTCTGTCACACACTGTCACATTAACACTGTATTTCATGTTTCTATCTTTTTACCAGTTTCCATGTTTTGGCTTTGTGTGTCTGCATTTTTCCATTTTGTCTGCTATGGGAATTTGTTATCAATTTATCTCTGTGTGTCTAAACATTATTGTTTTCATTCATCTGACCCGGACCCCTCCTTTGTTATTGCACATTATTTTCCGTTCCTCTGGAAAAACTTTGTGCCACTCGTTGAAAAGTGCTGCATAAATAAAAATTTCTCTATTATTATTTGTCTGATTTCACACTGGAGGGGGACAAAGTTAAAAACGGACCTGGGTCAGGCATAACTTCATAACTTTATTCTGCCAAATACGACATCTTTTATTATTGCAGCCAGGAGTGTTATTGTTGAGAATCAGTTCGTTTTAGTTCGTTTTAAGGGTAAAAGATTCTCTAATGTGATTAAAGTCTTTTCTTTGGGGCTGCCAGTCAATCATCTACAAATCTGATGCATTTATTCTTGTTTTGGTTTATGAATGAAACTGTAGCTAAAGATAACAACAGTGAGGCCTAAATCTATTTGTGTAAGTCTAAAGAACAACAGAAGAGAGGATTCAGTTTGTTAGGATCAACTGCACATTTAATTTCTAATGTGTTTGATGCATGAATCTGGGCAGACAGGTGTATTGTAATGGATGATTCAGGGACTGAGGTAAAATGTCTGGTATAATTTCTTATGTATAATACACTCCCCCGAGGCGAAGGCAGGCAAAACAACACTTCAATATACTTTGCTCTTTCACCAAACGACTGGTTCCACTGACACACTGTTCCAACACACGCCAAATAACTGAGTACAACAAATTTTCCCAAATCAAAAAAATGACAAAGAAAAAATCATGTTTAACATCAAGGACTGAAGATCGTTGCACTTAAACTATGTGACACACAAAACCAGAATTATTCATACACATTCTTTTCATCCGAATTATAAAGCTGTGTGTACACATGGGTGTGCTTTATAAATCTCACTCATTGAAAAATTGGGCGCTCGTGAACAAGCCTCATTTCAACTCCCACAAATAGCCATAAGTGGATGAAAACTCTCCCTTAATCAATCAGTTTGTATAAAAAAAACGCCACAAGTTATCAGACAGAGAAGGAAGACGAGGAAGAAGAACAATTTCACAGATTGTGAAACTGAGGTAAAAAAGTCAGTTTACTTTAGTTCAATCACTCTAATGTAAAGTCCTGTTTTACTCTGACCTTCATTTATTGGAACTAGAGAGTCTTAATCACACTGTGATTAGTAAATATTAAAATTGTATAAAACAGTTTACAGAATGACTCACATTTGTTACTGCACTGCAACTGTAATGACAGAGAATTTTTTCAATGCTATCTATTATTTACTGTCTGCTTTATTATATCTAATTTGACATTAAAAGACTTTGATATGTAGCCAACCCCCTTTTGCTTGCTCCACCATTCAGAAAATGTGTGCTCACAGCCAGTTGGAGATTTTTCCCTTGATGTCATCATGAAGGGAAATAACACCTCACCCAGTATGTGTGTGCTAACCATTTCACTTCAGACTGCTTTCTCCAGGAGAGCCAGTACAATGCAAGATTCGCGACAATTCTGAAGATCAAGCTTGGATCAGTGACGACTGTCAGTGACCCTACTTCAAAATCTACGCTCTGGAGACTGAATTCAAATTTTCTAAATAAGCCACGGACTATGAAATATGAAATAACAAAATTAAGATATATTTAGATCTGAATGACAATGGGGTGATGCTGTCTGTGCTCTGGGATGCACTTAAATTAGGATAAAAATAATAGCCATCACTGAATCACAGAAACTAAGAAAACAAAGGCTTGACAATTTGGAGGATAAATTGAAACAGTTACAGCGAGACCATGTAGACACTTTAGATGAACAGACTGTATAAAACATTAAAAAAATAAGAAAGTAAATAGACAAAATAAATACACAGGAAATACAGAAAAAGTTGTTATTTACAATACATTATTATGAGGTTGGAGGAAAGTCCTTGAAACTCCTATCTTACAGACTGAAAAACCAAGAAGCTGATAATACTACAAGTCCCCGGGCACGGATGGTTTCACCCCAGAGTGGAATAAAACAATGCAGGAAAAAAGTGGGTCCACCACTACTGAAAGCTTTCAATTGGGTACTACAGGAAAGAGAAATTCCAATCTCATGGAGAGATGCGATAATGTCTGTCACACCAAAAGATGTGAAACACTAACTAGATTGTGGCAATTACCGTCCCATTAGTGTGTTAAATCTCAATTATAAACTTCACGTCCATATTATCCAAAGGAATAGAAGATATTTTACCAGAGCTTTTGACCAGACAGGTTTCATCAGACAAAGCAAGATAGCATCAGGAGAACACTGCACATAGTTAGACATATCACACAACAGGAAATAGAGTCAACCATTATACGTTTTGACACTGAGAAATAAAACTTTATGGTGATTTATGTACTTCATTTTCTTTTTCACTTCATTTTTTTATGAACGAGGAACAAGACAGGGCTGCTCCACCTCGCCACTGCTCTTCTTCTTGTTTATAGAACCCCTGAGTCAATGGATCCAACAGAATGCTGAAATTAAGGGGATAGAAATTCTAACAGTGGAACATAAATTGGCCGTATTTGCTGATTATTTACTGATAGAATTAACGCAGCCTACACAGTCACTCCCAAAACTGATGAGTCTCCAAGAAAAATATGGGACAGTCTCAGGTTACAAGCTTAATATAAAGAAAACCGAGATGATCACATTTAATTATGACCCACCCAACCATATCAGGGGAAAACTCGGGTACCTGGGTCTCAACCTGTCTGAAGATGTTTCAAAATTATTTAACCTAAACTACGATTCACTGAATGCAAAGATAAAATCAGACATATTAAGGTGGAATGATATTGCTTTCTTGAGTTTGAGTAAAGGAGTAGAGTTGATTAAAAATGAATATCCTGCCTCAAGTGTTGTATCTTTTTCAGTCTCTCCCAGTAAAAATACTGACCTAACAGTTAATGGAATGGGACAGGTTGATATCCAGATACTTATAGTGAGGGAAAAAACCCAGAATCAGGTATAAAACTTTACAATTATGAAAGGAATTCTTACAAGTATACTACTATTCAGCACAGTTAAGGCTATTAATTTGTTTATCTATGCCATCATACTTCAAGAAATTGAAAGCCTGATGATAAAAGAGAAACCAAAAGCAGCGATAACAGCGGATTCTGAATTACAGAATAAAATGGTAAAGAGAGATAACCCCTGGATTAGTGTATTATTGGAAACCTGGCAGGAGGTCATAAAATTATGTGAAGTAGGTAAATCATCTGAACTGCTCCAGTGGTGTGCTTATGATATGGAATTTGTCTCAAATAGATCAGATGATAGATTTTAAACACGTATCACCAAAGGCCTTAATAATTACTATACATTTGTCCACAAGGGGGCATTCCAGAGTTTTGAATCCTTACAGAAAAAACATGGTCTGGAGTGAAATGATTTCTATAGATACCTTCAAGTTTCTCATTATTTCACCCAGATTCTGAGGGTAGCATTAGAAACAGGAGAGACAGGAATCATGAATATAATGTTATCAATAACTGAATCCACGACATGTAATAAGATTATCTCCAGGATGTACAATGCTATTCTCCACCTGTTTGAATGAGAGCGAGTTGATTTTTTATGGCGAAGGATTGAAATTCACCACGCCGCCACAGGCAGGTCCTACTAAGGCTGGGCAATTAATCAAATTTTATTTTCGATTACGAATTTGGCCTCCAATGATTATAAAAACAATATAATCAAGGGAAAACGATTATTGTACCGCATTTTGTTTCACAACAAATTTCACCCCCCCTACAAAAACCATCCGACTTCATCGGTTCCACTCTCAGTACTGAAGGAATTAGGAACACAGAGTTCGTATTCGTTATTGCAATATAGAAGTTCTCTTTCACATTCACTAACTCCATTCCAGATTAAGACATTTGTGTATGTTTTCGCTGTTCCCTACACAGAAGTTCACCTGCATCTCTCTCTCTGACCCAGTGTGTGAGGGGCGGGGCAGCACTCCCACAGGGGGGATGTGGCCCATGCTCACATATCTTTTACTTATTTCGTGTATAACAGAAATAACTACATAGACACAATGCTTTTGTTTAAATAACTTTTTTTATATTGTGTTTTTTTCAATGAGAGTTTGTGTTGAATAATTGTGATCTCAATATTGATCAAAATAATCGTGATACGATTATTATTTTTGCCAATCGAGCAGCCCTTTGGTCCTAGAGTGAAAACTCACTAAGGTCTTAAGATGAGGTTGACCACAGATCATGGCAATCTGATGAATTCCTTAGGAGGAGCTTTTAAAGTATGACGTCTTGAAATCACAAAAATTGCAGATTAAAGTCAAAATATCTCACTTCCTGTTGGGTTTAGGGTATGGGTTGTCATGTTTTTGTAGGTTCTGACATGGTAAGTGTGCTTACCAAGTTTCATGCATGAAGGTTAAACCCAGTGAATTTTTGCCACAATAGGAGGCGCTATCAAGCCATTTTGCTCTGCCCAGGGTCGAGACCTATAAAATACATAAATTTACACCAGGTCTGACGTGTGCAAGGTTTCATGTGTTTTTAAGCATGGGAAAGGCAATTCATTAGTCGGAATAATAATAATAAACACTACAGTTTACTTTCAGTGCTCTGGCCCTAAAATATAAAACATATACATATATTTAAAAAAAGAAGAGCCAGACTGTGAGGTGGTTATCAAATACAATGAATAACTTTCTGCTGTAAATATACACGATTTGATTCTCTTGCAGTCATATTGATACAAAGTAAAATGAGCATTGTGAAATGTCCAAATAAAATTTAAAAAATGTTTTATCATTTCACGTTTTTTATAGCTAATATATGAAGCCGTGAACATCTTCAGTTAGTGATTCAGTCATACATGTACTATTATAACATGGTATGAGTAATTAACATAGTGACTGGTGCTGAATCCAGATGCTGGGCCTCATGTGTGAGAGGAGAAGGTTCAATGTTTTGTTTCAGGACATAGCAGCCAGGCCTGATGTAACCAACCACCCTGATTCAGCAAACACTGTACAGGGGAGAAGGGGAGAGCTGGAAAACAGCAGCAGTTCTATGTTGATGTTGTGTGTGTTTGTGGAGGTCACACAGTGTGATGAGTGGCTGCACAAGCACAGGCCAAAAGAAGGAAACAGCTTCTTACACTGAAATGTCACAGAAGAAGAGACAGCAGCAGGTCCAAGGAAATAACACAAGTCTAATCAATGTGTGAGTGTTGTGTTACTGTCACACATGGGCACAGTTTATCAGGCTGCACTGCTGCTCTCATGTTCACTGATGTTACACTTCCCTCAGCTGGATCCTAATCATCATCCATAAAGGGGAGCAACATAGTAATATCATCTGAAGCGTTGAGTACAATTAAATTCACACAGATGTAAAATGTTTATCTGATCATCATGTCTGTCTGCAGGGTGTGTGCACAGAACTAATGTAGTGCTTTTTAAAGCTTTATAAAAGCACTGGACCTCTGATTTGAAATATCCAGGATCAGGACATCATCTGTTACTTAGTGTTTGTCTTTAGTCTGGAGGACTAAAGGAGTTGTATTTTTACATCTGCCATCAGTGTCTTGTTTGTCTGATTGTCAGCAGGATTACACAAAAAGTCCTAAACTGATTTCTACCAAACTTGGTGAAGGGATGCGGCCCAGAGAAAAACCCAGTACATGTTGGTGCAGATTGGGTTAAAGGGATCCAGGAATTTTTAATCACTTTCCCCAACATTGTGAGGTATTTGTGTCAGTTTGTCAGGAAACAAAAACAACAAAAAAATTAAACATATCAATGGTTTTTAGATTGGATTAGATTAGATTTTCAGATTGGAGCTGAATTATTAATTGCTTTTGCGATAATATCGTGATATGATAAAACGTGATTACATTCTGGTCACGTGACATGGAAGTGAGAGTAGAGCAATCGGCTAAAATAGGGAACAACAACTTGGCACACTACGCTTTGAACTGTTGTATAATGACCTCAAGCTCGAAAGAACCTGGCACTGCAGAAACATTAATGTCAAAGAAGGTGCAGCACAGCGTCAGGTATTGTGCAGAACCTGCCTTGCTACCGTTGCTACGTCACGGGGCAACACTACTAACCTGTATCAGCACAACAAAGTCATGTATGATAGTTACATGGCTAAAATGCCGACCACCAATGTGTCAAGTAAGCCAAATACCACCCGACAAGGATCACTGACCAAAATGTTTGAAAGCATACCTCCATACGTAACGTAATTCAAAACGGCACGGGGAAACTACAGAGTTCATAGGGAAGCATGGTGACCAAGCCTGGGTTTATGACTTTGATAAATACACTGGATAAGCGGTACAGGATGCCCTCCCACACATATTTTAGCCAGGTTGTCATACCGGAGCGATGTAAAAAAAATGTAAGATGAGAGTCACAGCGGAGCTGAAAACAGCGAGTTTTTCGCTACGACAACTGACATCTGGTCAAGCCGTACAGCAGAGCCGTATCAGAGTCTTACAGCGCATTTCATTAATGAAGACTTTGACCAGCTGGGATCTCCATGAAGAGAACCATGTCTGCATAACGACAGACAATTTTACATACTTACAAGACTGTAAACAAATCAGTCAATACACTACTGTGATTGAAGTAGTTAAATAAAATTATGTCATTCATTTCAATTCATGCATCATCTTATTTCATCATGACATATAGGCCTGGCCTACAGGAAAGAACAGTTTATGTTTCATCTATATAATATAGTGTTAAGATAATATAGAATGATTTATTGCTTGTGTTTGTTGAATAATACAGAAGATAAGGAACTCTAAAAAAGAATCGCATATTAAATCGCAATCACAATAAAAAAAAAAAAAAAATGCAATTAGATTATTTTCCCAAATCGTTCAGCCCTAATCCAGATAATAATCTGGATCTGACACACATGTAGGATTGTTTGGCCTTGGATGTATTCACTTTCCTGAGTACCATTCTAGTTTATATGACTGAGGAAAGAAAGTGTATTGATACTGAGTCAAGAAAGAGATCAAGTAATATGAGAACTGCAGTCTGTTGCATCAGCTGATGTAAAAATCAACACTGACTGCTGCATTGTAAATACTTAGTTTCATGATAAATGCAGCTGGACTGATGCAACAAGATATAATCACTCAATCATAATCAAAGGCAAAAATTCCCTTTCAACAGATGAATAAATAAAATCACAACCAGGCAACGCTAACAGCAGAGCCCTCCTGTCCCAGTGCTGTGGATACAGTGTGTGTGTGCTGCCAGGTGGAGGAGAGTTGAGAGGACCAAGTGGGTCAGAGTGGGTAAAATTAGAATAACAGTACAGAAATTAACCCAATTTGGCTGCCACAGCTGAGGGGGCAGCTGAGTAAAATGAACTGGACCACTGTACATCTTTACAAGCTGTAAAAACTGTCTGGTCCATCTAGTCATTTGCTGTCACATGCTTGAAATTAGGTTTTTTACTGTTAAATAAGTGTTTCAACATTTTGGGAAACACTGGTTTAATTTCTGTGAGCTGAGGAGACTGAGTTCATGTCTGTGTGTAAAGTGCAGAGCTGGAGTCAGAGACAGAGAGAATATAACTCCCACTCAAACTACAAATGGTCATCTTAACATTTTGGGTCATGTGCTGGTTAAAGAAGCAGATACATAATGTAAACAGGACCATTTTAGAGTTGGTAGCAATAAATGTATTATTAAAGTTTGAACAGAGCCAGGCAAATCACTTAATCAGTCCCAATGAATAATTTTAAAGCCACTGTGTGTAAATGTTTTTTGATTGTACCATCTTCCAACCTATTCTGACAGAATATGTTTTTGTTTAAAGGAAGATGAAACAATAGAAGTGATAATTGGTGCAGTCTATGTGTTTCTTAGACTGGGGAGGGTTTAAAAGAACAGTGCAGTTTTAAAACACTTTAGTTCAACCTTTAAAAATATAGAATACTGAAGTGGAATCATTTCAAAAGGAAATGCAATTTGAATGTTATTTTGATGATAAATGATTTAGCCATAAACTACACCTCATCAGACATGAACATGTGCGGGTAAAGAAGAGTTGCATGGTGTTAGATTAAAGGGGGGAGCAGCAGTGGGACAATGACATGTTCCATGGCCAGATGCATCGGTACAAGCTGCAGCAGCAGGTGACAGCTGGGCCCGGTTTTTAATCCATGATGAGGCCATCTAATCTACACTTTAGAAGTGGAATTATCTACAGCAATGAACTGAGAGTGAATAGTCACTGTGAAAGTAAAACAGTTGTGATCATGAAGGGACTCTCCAGAGAGCCCTGCATCTTCACTGTCAGGATGTTAGCCTTTGTTTTAAGTCACAGATCAAAGAAGCCAACAGCATTGTACATTCATCTACAGTCATGTCTTTTATTGTGCGACTGTGTTGACAGATCTATGAGTTCCTTCTTCCTGCACTCTGAACACAGGTCTTTATACCGGGGTTGCTTGTTTCCTGCTATGTGGAGAGCACACATGCACACACACACAGAGCACAATATCTGACTGTTTGCTCACACTGCTTCGCAATGTGTGGAATGAAATAAGGGTCGGACTATACAGCAGGGTAGACTCTGCAAAAAAAAAGAAGAAGAAGATAGTATATATCAACATATATACTGTATATATGTATGTATACATCCTGTTGCTAACCAACTATCCATTTTGAGTTATAAAAAATAAAAAATCACCTCGCTCTATCCATTTTGAGTTTTTGACATGGATATGATCTTTTAGTGTGAAATCAGACTGAGATAGCAAACATAATATGATGTGGTCCGGCAGCTACATAAAAGTTTCTATCATTGTTTTGTCACAGTGATCGGCCTTAATACGAGAAAAAAAAATCTAAAGTTTTTTAAAATGTTTAATGTTTTTAAAGATAATTTTATTTTAAAACATGTGAAAGCATTATATTTGCATTTATATTCTAGTAATAATTATTTAATTAATAATTATATATTTTCACCTAAGTAGAACTGTTTAGCAAAAGATTTGATAGCCGACTTGCAATACTTTCGCGGCCCACCAGTGGGCCCCAGTCCACAGGTTGGGGACATCCAAGCAGGATTATGTTACAATGAAACAATAAACTGATTTACATTTTCCTCATCATGCTCTACTATACTCATTTTAACTAGCTCAACCCTTTAATCCAAGAACAAGGTGTTTCTTCATTTCCATGTCTTGTAAACAGATCATCAGCTGGCAGCTGATGTTGATCTTGATGTTGACATGTTCCTTGGGACATGAAGCCTTAGCCTCAGTCTTTTGACATTTGAACATATAGTTATCACATGTATTTTAAACATCTTAAAACATCAATTCATTTAGATCATAAATACCTGCCACCCAGCTTTTGTTTGGAATCAAGGACCCATTGTTTCAATAATGAAGAATCTCTGCTATATCTGCCACTGTTGCTATTGTAAATGTCTATGTGCCGAAAATAGTAACAGTGCTAAAAATGGTTCAAATGGGGCAGAGACACAGCAGTCAGATGATCAGACAGGTCGATAGCAAACCCCCAGGTTAGTCAGACAAACAAATGCAAGCAATGAATGGCTGACTCAAACTCTGTTTTCATCATCCGTCATCATTAGACTAATTCATTAGATTTTAACTAATTCAGTTTGCCAAATGAAAAAAATGAATTAGTACACGTACTACTTACAAAAAATCACAAATTGATATGCAGAGAAAAGCTGTAATTTTAATAGCAGTGAGTGAGTAGGGTCTAAAATGTGAAACAAGTTAAAGACTCTTAAGATTGTTATTAAAACTGTTAAGCTGTTAAGCCGCAACAGCAGCCCTAAACTCTCGAATATCTCTGACTGACTAACAGACTGACTGATGATATTTCCACCACTGGTCAGTGGAGTGCTGAGCCACAGTCTGCTCTGCCGCTCTGCTTTCCCGGCTGAACGGGAACTGCAGGGAAGAGGAGGAGCGCTTCCAATACACTGAGCCTCTCCTCGTTTACAGCAAATAAAACTACTTACATTCCACGTATCATTATTACTAAAGGAGGCAGAGGAATAGCTAAACATAAGACACACTAAGCAGAGAGAGCAGGAGAGAGGGAGGGAGAGAGAGAAGTTATCACTAACGAGGCCTCGTACTAACGACTATGACCGACTCTACATATCAAACAGAGGGAGTCAGGCATAAAGACCTGCATCTAATAAAAGTCTGTTACGCTCTGGAGCTGAAGTAATTAAAGACTAAACTATAGTGGATCCAGAAGGAGGCTGTGCTCTGTGTGAGAGACTGGATAAGAAAGATCTGTCTCGGGCCCCGGTGGTTCACCTGGTGGAGCACTTGACATTTGAGTTTAGTCCTTGCCCCATCAGCCCAGGTTAAAGTCAGGTCTGTGGCCCTTTGCTGCTTGTCATCCTCTCTCTCTCTCTCTCTCTCAATGTGACTGTAAAATCAAGGCAAAAGCCTGAAAAATAACTATAAAAATAAATAGATATGGTGTTTCTTCTAACTTTTTCTCTGAGTGATCATGTTACAGTAAATACAGCTGAAATCATAGCTCAGTCTTTGTTTTTCATTTATGTGTTGGTGATTTTGATTCATATACTAGGTTTAGACCTAGGAACACTTGTCTCTTCAGTTGCAGTGCAATGCAAGGGTGCACAGTGAAATTATCAAATAAGGTGTTTTTCCTCAATAAAGGGGTACAGGGAGACATTAACAAGCTAAATATTTAATTTATTTGAATCCAAAATGTACACTAGGCTTCATTATTTCTTTCTGTATATAATAATTTAATTTTGACAGTCACCACAATGTTGGTACAGAACAAATACTGGAGGACATGGTTTAAAAATCTAGTCTATGAGTTGAAACTATTGATATAATCTGAAGAAAGTTCAGCTTGGAGAAGCCCCCCCACCCCACCCCACCCCACAGGCAGTGATATGACAGAAAAGAAGACATCTCACTCTGTTTGCATGAACTAAAGAAACACTCAGCTCATTTGTGGTTGTACAGTGTTGTTACAGAGTATAGCTTCTTCCCTTGCAAACTATCTTTGACAAAGCAGTGTGTAGAGAGCACACAGTCCAACAAAAGCTGACTCTGAACTCAGTCAGTCACAGCTGAACCCACAGAATATTTGACTGTTACTTCATGTTTTCTGTAGGCAGGTCATCTGACCTGCTCTCAGCTCAGCCAGTGAGCCACAGCAGGACTGTACTAGTGAGTGGATCACCTTATTTTTACAACAGACAACGTTGATCAGCTCAGTGACTTCATTGTCACTGAGGCTGCCTGGGTGAATTCTGTAACACTTTTAATTCACACATGTTGGTCCACAACTTACAGTTTGCACACATCTATTTTTAGTTTAGTCCTGATGGAGTCACAGGATTACTTGCAGAGTAAATTAATTTATTGACACTCAACATGAATATTCAACTGAACATGATTAAAACTAACTTTGTGTACGCAGGAGTAATGCTAGTGGGATCAGCTTTGTGGGGCCTCATAAAGCTTAAATGGCTGTTTGAGGCTTAAAGGTGTAATGTGTAAGATCGCGCTACTTGCTCCACATCCATAGGGAGCAGCATTTCACCTCTTCGCCCCTGTCCAGTTAATCATGTTGTTGCTTTCCCCATGTTCCTTATAATTTATCATTTATATGTGCATTTATTTTTGAAAGTTAAAATTGTTGATAGCACTGAAACAAATTATGAATACTTGCAATACAAACAGTATGTTTTTATTTACCTATTAAAAATGAGGGGCTAGAGAATGCATTACGTCGAGTCCTACTGGGGCTGGACTGTTCTTCTACTTCTGGAAGTTGCTATTTAGTTTAGGGGACAACCACGCTAACCTACACATAATATCGCGACACACTAGATGGGTGTGCTACAATAAATTCTGACCGGGCTGCACAGTTTGAGTTAGTGATTATTGGTTCCATGTTGGTTCATTAGGAGTTTTTTACAGCATGATCAACACAAATATTTCCATCTATCTTGGACTCTGAGCTGACTCCTTCCCCTGATCTGTTCCTCCATGAGACCAAAGGAGAAACAACAAAAGCCAATAGGTTTTCACAATGCCTTTTTTTTTTTTTTATCAAATCCTCAGGAGTACAACAGACACAGCTTTCTTATCAACAACAAACACTGTAAATGAGGTTGTTTGTTCTTTTAGAGAAAATGTACTGTTCAGTTTGTTTAATACTGGCGCAATGGCTGTTTCACCAGACCTCTCCACATCAGCGGCAGCCATCTTATCCTTATCGAAAATGCTTCAGTGGCACTCCTCTGTCAATCGTTGTGTTAAGCTTGCCCCATTTGAGATAAGTGGTTGTGATTGACAAGACCTCTCTCAAGACGGATAGAAATCTGTCTGAATGAGAGGGAACCAGACCCATCTGTGAGGTCGCTGACTGGTCTGGTTTCCAGACTAACCTCTATAAGAAACTGGAGAGAACTAAATGTTCCCGCACAATAAAATGAAATAAATTATTACCTTTATTACCTGCCAACACTATTAGGGATTTTTTGGTTCTTTCACAAATATTAACACCCAAAAGAAACGCATTAAAAATGAACAGGTGCATAGAGTCTAAGAGACACAGTCATTTAAAGTCTTACATGTTAAACAAACTGCTTTGGTTAATGGTGTTTGAGTGAATTTAATATTAATTCAGTTTGTGTCCAACAAATGTGCAATCAACATGTACAGTTCACAGTTCAATGACGAGAAGAACTCTTGGTGGTGGTGTGAAGTAATTTTACTATAATTTAAAACTAATAATGTTATTTTCAGGATTGTTTCATGACTGTGATAATACTGTTTACCATGACCTTTGGACCACAATTATCGTCCGGCCCATCCCTAGTTCCTTCCTACAAGAGACAACAAATACACATCAGATCGTAGATCAGACCTACGAGTCAGAAATAAGTCAGTGCTGACAGTTTACAGCCCTGCACAGTTAAAGTGGTTTGATAAGATGACTGTTTCAGTACAAGCAGAAGCAGGAGATCAGAGGCCTGGTGACACACACAAACTGTCTCAATTTGGTTGGAGCATGAAAATGAAATGCTGTTATGAAGCAGAAAGTTAATTTCCAAATTAAGACTGAGATAAAGTCATTACATCCAGAAAGACTCATTAAACAGTTTGACTCATACTGGAAGAAGTGAAACCTTCTTAACCTCATGGAAGAGATCTGACTTTAGATTACAAGGTTAATAAGAAGGGTTGGCTTTACAGACAGTGAGGTTAATTCAATTACTCAGGTTTTGCAGTGTGTTAATATTGGTTCACACTAAATGATGAAATGCAGAGAAAATGCTTAGCCTCTCAGCATGGAGGGAAATCGGTTTGGACAAGTTATGTAGTATTATATGTTGCTGTGTGTCTGCAGGGAACAGATGGAGGAAGAGACTGGAAGAAGGCAGACGGTCATAATAAAGTGAATAGAGTGTGATGTTGTGCCTGTTCAATGCTTTCACTCAGAGTCTCTCACAGGTCACCTTTTCCCCTCAGCTAAGATTCACTATTGATAGGAGGGAAAATCACACGGAAATCACGTTTATAGAGTAAACAGCTGTTTCACTTCAAAACAATGTTGCATCTTAAGGAGCTGCATCACTGGGCGACATTCACACACACAGGAATTCTGTTTTTAGTGGAACCTTCTTGTTTTACTGTGCATCCTATTGAGGAGGCAAAGAGGAGGGGGCAGAACAGCACTGACTCTACTGATGCAATTAGACAGAGGTGTAAAGTAGATATCACAAATACAAACATTTTACATTTATGTTATTATTTTTTTTTTATTTAAAACTTCACAAACATTGAGAAACATCTTTAACAACAGGAGATTACTACTGGACTGAGGTGAACAAGCAAATAAGAACTGCAACATTTTTAAACAATATTATGGTACAGGCCCGTTTCTTTGAAGGACTTGAAATTTGATTACTCCTCACAGTGTCTGCATGGAAATAGCAGGAGACTCTCCTGTATAATGTAACAATTCTATAGGTCTATGTTCTAGCCACAAGTTTTAATTAAAATCAGCTTTGATTCTGAGAAATCATTTTTGGCCTTCACTGTCATGGCAGATGGGTCTCAATACTGCACTGCCCTGAGTCTTGGCCATTAGAGGCAGAGATCCATCCCTACCAGAAACAACATGGTGTTGTAGCTACAGAATTCACCCACAACAGACGCAGAATTTAAAAGAGAACTGAATTCCTCCAGTTCTCTCAGACCTGTCATCTTCAACTTTTCCTGCTGTTAGCAGTGTACATCACAGATCTTAGGCTACAGTAAGTGATTGGATGTTTCTTACCAAAATGTACTTTGGGAGTTGAACACAATGTATACTTCTAACTTCTCATCTACACGAGAAGATAAAGAAAAAAATTGACTTTTGGAGGTCTAGGCCTACCCTTCAACCAGTCAACATTCAAGGGAAGGCTCAAAAACACCAAGATGGCGACGTTCATTAAGCCAAACTCGAGGCTTCAAAACGGCAGTTAACAAACCAATGGGTGACGTCATGGAAGGTTGTCACTTGGTCTGGACTCAGCACTGTTCTGGACAGACACATGCAATGTAAGATGGAGACCATCTTAGACAAAACCAACCATCCTCTCCACAACATTCTGGCAGGACAGAGAAGCAGCTACAGCTGCAGCAAACGTCTCATCTCACTGCGCTGCAGAACAGAGAGGTTCAGGAGATTCTTTGTTCCCACTGCCATCAGGCTGTAGAACACCTCAGCCAAAGGAAGTGGACTAATCTAATTATTATTGTTTATTATTAACTATCATTACTTTTACTAATGAGCTGCTGGACACTTTTCCCTAGGGGATAAATAACCTACCTCCCTACCTACCGACCTACCTATCTATCGATCTAGAACCAGTTGCACCAACAATAACTCCTCCCATTAGGTGTTACGTTTTGTTGTTTGTGTGTCCTGCATTTCAAAAAGTAAAAATGCAGAGCCTGATGTGTTATTGTCCATGACTAAACGCACAGTAGGCAGAGTAAGGTATGGACTGCTGTGGTCACAGGTGATAGAGCTGGGCTGTTTAACAATGTCAGCCACACTGCTCATTCAAAACTATACCATGGTGCACTCAGAACTTCCTATGAATCCACTGGAATTGAAGCATACACTGTGCTTGTTAAGCCCCTCAGTGCCACAGAATAAGGAGGCAAAATCTGTTTTTTGTTGACAGCATTTATGGAAAGGATTTATGAACAATGTTGAGACAATAATATGAAAAGAAGTGCTGTGAATGGTGCACAGTAAAGATTTTCTTTGCTGTCCGACTTACTTTGACGTGTTCAACAGTTATTGACGTAAGTAAAAAGCACAAAAAGACCTTACAATTCCTTACAGTTCCTCTGTCTGTGGAACAAAGAAACATGGTTTCCAGAATTTTGATTGTACTATAGTCCCAACACAATGTATGATCTGTAGTTTTGTTCGAAAAGTGTGTTCAATAGACGTTTAAAGTGTAAAGATAAAGATAAAGATGGGGAATAATTGATTTATTAGCAAGTGTTTCTGCTATATTGCCAGCGCTGCAAAGTCATGAAGTCACAATTACACGACTTTGCAGAAGAATTTTAATTTGAAACACGGGATACAGGAAGTGAAGACACATTACGACACTCGGCCAAGGTGAGAGGGGAGAGAAAGAAGAAAAAAGAAAGAGAAGAGAGAGAAAGGTAGTTTAACATTAAGTTAGATAGATTTTTATTATCTATTGATATTCACTGTGCCCAGCACCAAGTTTCAACTAAACCCATCACAGTCAAACTGGCCAGCGAGCGGACCAGGACAAACCCTGGTCTGCTGCCGTATAGTGAGGACATGTTCCAGGACTGTCACTGTAATTTATCTTTTACCAGCTGGAGAAGGTGCAAGATTCTAATTATTATTAGTTTTTGCACACACACATGCAGTCACACAATTCAATACTACACAAACAAACACAAAAGTTTTCCCTCCCACAAGTCGCTGGAACAAAATGTCATGCATGTCTCATGCTTGACATCAGTCCTTGGCTGGCTGGGTAACACTTTGAGGGGAGCCTTTCATTCAGTATTGACTACACACACAGAGTTATCTACCCAACAACACTGTCAGTGCTGTACCACAGCGTGTGTGTATGTGTGTGTGTGTGTGTGTGTGTGTGAAGGTTTTTAAGCCGAGGGTGGAACTTCGGTCTGTTTAAGTTTCAGTCTCAGCAGGAAGGAAGAGGCAGAAGCGTTCTAGCAGACATTATATTGTTTATGTCAAACAGACATATCTTCTTCAGAGCTGCTGTGCTGTCAGCTGTTATAGGACAATCATCTCCTCATCAACTGTGAGTGAGTTAACAATCAATCAATCAATCAATCAATCAATCAATCAATCAATCAATCAAGCTGTACTTGTGTGGCACGTTTCATACAAACAATGTAGCACAAAGTGCTTTACAGAATAAAAACAATAAAAACAACACTATCTGATAAACACATAGGACTGAGACCATGGAGAGTTTTAAAGATTCTTCATGATGACACCAGTTGAGAGCTGCAGTGCACAGGGTCGCAACGTTCTGACAGTTTATCTTTTCCATTGCAACTACTATTCTTCTATCCGAACAGCGACTTTTCAAGTTTTTTTTGAGCCAGAGACTTTGTAGCATCGTAGAATGTGTAACAGTGATAGTGATCAGATGGGAGTGGGAATAAAACTCAGCCCTGGATTTTTGCCTTGGACTGGACTGTTTCACACTTTACAACATACATGAAATAGAGCGATCGGCACTTTGAACTGTACTTTCATTCTTCGGCACAGTGAATTATAGTTTCAGAATGATTAGAGTTCAGACTGGATAGTACAGCAGTAAATTCATCAGCAGTCATTTCAGTAGTTTTTCTCCTCCACTGGATCTTTCTGTGATAAAACTGTAGATCTGAGCAGATTTTAATTACAGTATTAGAATTTCTAAGCAGAAAAACAAAGCTAAATAATTTATAATAATAATAATAATATTCTTCTAAATAAACTCAGACTAGATTCCTGTTGTCATCTGCCTACTGATTATGTATGCTGCTGTAAAACTGGACTTACTGGGAGCTGTGGTCCCACCCACTCTGCTCTGCTCCTCCTGTCTGTTGTCTGCAGAGTTACTGCTGATAGATTTAATTGAAGCACCTGGATTTTTCTGGATTTTAAATCTTTTCTTTGAGATTTTCAGACACAATTTTTAGTTTTTAACATTGTTCACATAAAAGAGTCCACTGCTGCCTCAGAGTGGTCAGTGAGTGGGCAAATCTTGTCATAACTGGTGTATAATTGTAAAGTGACATGTACAGGGCTGCTAAAAATACAAGAGTGGTATTCAAAATGTCAATTTTAAAAGAAATCTTACATTTCCAAGTGCCACGTTCAAGGTCACCAGTTTCCTTAAGGGGGTGGATTATCAGATAGTGGTTTACGTGTGCATCTCGATCTGAGATAATTAAAAATGTAAACAATTAAAGAATTTGCAAGAAAGTGCATTAATCTTTTCTCCAGGAAAAAATAACCCACATCAGAGAGAAAGTAATGGCTATTAGAATAATCCTCAATCATGCCTGGGTTAAACCTATCATTCCAGGTAATTGCGTCATTAGAGGCCTGTCGAGAGCAGGGACACACTTGTTCGTTACCCTAAGTAGTGTCATTATTGTTGAGCCCTGGCCAGAACTAATATAATTATTATTCCTTCAGTCAGGCTACATGGTGTGAGTGGAACACAAAATCACAATGACAGCTGATAAATGAGCAAGCATGATACCTCTCATATTTAATTTTCATATTTTTTTCGTACTGACATTGATACTTGAAAGTTAAAAAATCAGTTTTTGTGTTTTTTAAATGAACACTTTTTCTATGAATTGTTTAAATTAGCTTTCTTAAACAACACTTGGTGAAAACCTGTAAATTTGTAAACGCACTTACAGTAACACCCCTCTCTTGACAGACCCCTCCCCTTCGAACAGAAAAAGCAATAAGTAATATGGTAAAAGCAAAAACAACAGGTAAAAGCAAAAACAATACAGTTAAAGAAAAAGCAATAGTTAAGGCATTTTTTATTGTTTTATTCATTTCTCTTTATATTTCCACATTTTATATACTTATTTATTCTTTTATTCATTTTTCGTTTATATTTCCACATTTATTTTCTTATTCTTTCACAGATTTATTCTTACTATGTCCTATGACTGCATAAAAACCTAGTCCATGTCTTGACCTCATATGGTCAATGTGCGAAACTGAGGACATAGTTAAAAACTGTGTTGTGGAACTGCTGTATTCTCTCCTCATCTTTGTGTTCACATATATAGCTAAATACTGCTAAAATCCTGATTTAATAACCACGTCATCAGACAACATCAACACACACATGAGTTAAAGACAAAGACTGAACTGTGATTTCAGCTGGATTTACTGTCACATGATCACTCACAGAGAAAGGTAGAAGAGACACAATATCTTTCTTATTGTGTGGCAGTACTGCAGACTGTCACCTCAGTAGCCAAGGTTTGTCAGTCACTGTTGGCAACACTGGAGCTGTTAACGCCCACTAATGGAAACTCTTTGTGACAATTCATTCAAGAGTTTTTACAGTGTAAAAACAAACTTGTGAGTCCTCTCAGGTGGACAAACTATGTAGGGGCGACACCGTTCCTAAATAACCTAAAATATCCCGTGGGGTCCAAAAGACTGGGAAAGTGCTCTCAGACTTTTGGACCCCACAGTCACAGAGAGATACGTTAGATGCTCTACAAATGTACGTCTTTCACCAACTGTGGAAGTAGGGATGGGTACCGAGCCCGGGATTGAACAGGGCCCGGGGCTAAATTATTCAAGACCGCAGTATCAATAAGCTCCGACCTTAACGTTTCGGCTGTCGGTACTGGAGTAGTCGCGTTTTTTTTTTTTTTTCGCTATATAAACATTATGTTGCACATTTATTTCACCAACTCCGTCAAATATCCTTCTATGTATGTATATTTTCGCTATTCTCACAGAAGACGAGGGATCTGTCTCTGTCTCTGCCTGCTGTTTGTTTGAGCGGAGGGCAGGGGGGCGGGGCTGTTCCAGTGACACACACACACACACACGAGACAGTGCAGCGCACACACCAACTCAAGCTCGTAGTCTACCTTTAGAAAGATAACAATGGCGGAGAGAACCGAAGAGTGTGGCTCTACTTTACTAGACTTGATGCAAACACAGCCCGTTGTCACAATTGTGACAAATGTATGAACAGCATAAACAGTTACTTTTCTATCAGGAGCTCTGACCCAGAAACAAATAAGGTCTGTTTTTTGAAGATTGCATATACCTCCTCCTACTGGCTTTTACTCCATTATCCCATTCTTAACTCTGTTGTCCAAAGTCGCATGCAGTCTGTATTTCATGCCTGCTGCAATTTCCTCAAATGATTATTTCTGCAAAGGTTTCCCACAAATGTTTTTTCAGTGTGACAAAGACATCAGCTACCGTATACACAATATGGCCAAAGGGCAGTTAAGTGCACGTGAGGCATGTTAGTAGCTATAGATTTCCTTGAATATAACAAATACAAATGTAATATATGTTGTATCCTTAGAAAATATCCTCAGATAGAAGTTTTAAAATAAATGTTTTTTTCCTCTTTAACACACTGAAACATGTAACAACCAAAGAACTGTCTTTTCGGAGAAGAAGAGCTACTGAGACCATATTTCACTCTAGGGGAAAACCTCCATGGGGACAGTTTGTTTCTGTATATCATGTTTCAGGCTCTCATTGTGGACCAACATGAGATGATCCACATCACTGTGAAGCTGCACACAGTGATGATGAGCTGCTGAAATGTTAATGAGCTGAGAAGCTGCTTTCCAGACCACCAGATGACTGTGGCTCTGTCCCTCCATCATTCCGTCATTAATGATGGATAGATTCCTTTCACAGAGGTGTCAGCTGTATCTCTGTCTACTGGCATTTTGTTTCTGTTGCAGGCTGCAGGCATGCATAGGTCACTGTGATAATTGTTGCTACTGCACAGAAGAGATAACTGATATTGCAGGTGTGCATGCACATGACAGCACAGCCTGATATGAGGTGAAGACATGAGGCAGCTCAGACCTGAGCTCAGAATACTGTACCACTGAGAGTGAGACAATGCTTGTCACATCATCGGTGTCTCAAACCTCCTTCAGTGGTAGAGTTCAGGGTGTTTGTATGTGACAATTTTTGTAACTTTCTGAAGGAAACAATCCAAACACAGTCACTTTACAGCAGGGGTCTCCAACAGGTGACTTGCAGTGGGTCTTGTACTAAAGTTTATTATTTTTACATGAGTATTATTATTTTTGGAAAATTCTGACTTTTACTCCACTACACTTAAAGACAAATATTGTACCTCTGACTCCACATTTCTATGAAGTTCTCTTACTTTGAAGAGGAGCTTTTAGACAGTGAATTAATTTTATTTTATTTTGATAGAACATACACCGTTTTCATCACAGGAGAAAAACCAATCACAGCATACTCCTCCAAGACTATATCAGTCTCACACATTTTGTAAAAGTTCCACAGGGTAGACATATTGTTTTGTTTTGGAGGACTGTTGCACTGGGGCGCAGTGAACAAGGTGGGAGGGAGGACTATACTACAAAGCACACAGTGCTTCTCTCAGCCGCAGACACCAGAGTGTTAACCCCGGAGCATTTATGCTGATTCTAATCACATATTTTTAATGAAAACCGGCCGATCATCATCGGCAGCCGATCAATCGGGGCTTCCCTACTTTCCACGTCATCAATAGTAAGTTAGCAGTTCCCGAGGAACATATTGCGGCATCAGCCAGGGACAGGCCCTCAGTTTCCTGGTGGACACACTTTGTAATCTTATAGGTACAGACAGTGTGCAAGCAATTATGAACAATGCCACTCGTGTTTGTTGTCTACCTGTACATATTGTATATAAGAAAAATAGTGGAGCTTGTTGGGAGCCCTGCACAGAATAAGCACACAGTAAATTCAACAGTCATCTTTGGCAGCAACTATCAAGAGCTGAAAATATATATTTTAAATGATCAATTAATCTGTTGAAAAGCAACACATCAGCTGAAATCAGCTATAAAATTAAATGACTACACAACCCTAAATCCATCATCATGATGTTCAATTTAAAACAGTTCCCTTCATTCAAACTTCCACAGCTCTGAGTCCAGTGGTTTCAAAGATTTATCAGAAGCTGTAGACGGACAGAAAAAGTGTCTACTGCTACTGTTGTTAACTAATCAATGGTGAAGAGCCACCTGCCACTGAAGTGGACTTACTTGTCTCCAGAGTGTGTTTCATTCAGAAGACGTGGAATCACAGTGGAGGAAGAGAAATGAGTCTCTGACGTCAAGAGAATTAGTCATAAAACTCCACTGATAGTGGGTCCACCTGTACACATGACTATGGACTTTACACAGTAAACAGAGCAGCATAAGAAAACAACAACAGTCACAGATAGAGGCACAACTGTCTGGTAACCAAGGTTATCATTGTTAACATAATAATGAAAATTAGATGTGAAAAAACTGTTAACTGAAATAAATAAAAGTTAGGCTTGACAAGAAACAAAACTATATTGTGTGTTTACAAAACTAACCAACTAACTCAGATTTAGTACTCTCTACATGCTGTACACTCACTGGCACGGTGCATGAATTTCAACAGGAAAGTTGTCTCAAATTGAACAGTCACTGAAAATGACAATGGCAACATGTGACTGTCTCCCATGTGCTTTGCTCACTTGACTTGAAAATTAACATTTCACTTCCCTGTGTGTCCCTCCTTTGTCATGTGACATGGCAATTAAGGCGTCATCGGCACAAATGGAGTTTGAAAGTTTGAAAATATGTTGGTGGTCCCTCTCTTCTGCCGAGCCGTTCATCATTTTACACTTGAGTGAACCATATTTCCATACTTACATACAGTATGTTGCTGTACTTATCAACATGGATCAATGTGAACGCACTTATGCATTCAAAACAGTAAATATGAGTAAGAAGGTGCATTAAACTGAGACACAGCTTTTGTCTTTGTCCATTTATGTCATAAGCCTTGTATTCTGGGTGGATACGAAATTATCTTTCAATCTTTTAGCTGTGCTAGTTTTACACAGTGTCACCATCCATCCACAGCTGGCATCATGGCGGTGACAAAAGTCAGGAGAAAGCACCAGAATCCCATTTGAGATAACTTTGAATATGACTGTCACAGATGAGAGCGAGTGCCTTGTAGTGGAAGGTGAGGAAATATGTGGAACGTTTCTCAAGAGGAAAAATCCCACAAATCTCACAGTCCATTTGAAAAACACAAGAAGGCTAACCTAGCTTAACTTGATAAGGTAGGGGAGAGGAGAGAATGCTCATCACTGCATAGCTTAGAACACTGGGATCACACAGGTACTAGGGAGAAACAGGTACAAAACAGTCAGCACTAGATATTTATATATGATGTCACTGTTTACAATAGGCAGGGACCACATTTTTTCCATGTGTAATGAATAAAAAGAAGTGAGAGTGGACAACACTGTGTTTAGAGACGTGACATCCATGTTATCTCATGAAACAAGCTGTGAAAGAGAAACTCACACTGGTGATCACACAGCAGCCTATGCAGAGCAGACAGACACACAAACAGGAAGTGGCAGGTTGACATTTATCTCATGCACATGGGAATCATTTCACAAGTAATCAGATATGATGACATTTATGTTCCCCTGCAGGAGCCGAGACACAACATGAGATATCCTCTCTGCTGTGAGGACACAGGAGTTATACTCTCAGTTATACACTAACTGTCTCATGTGTGGCCCAATCTGTGACTCAGATGCTGGTCTAAGGTCACCGCCAACATGAGATAGTGTTTAGTGACACAGATATTATGACTTATGTTATAGTCTGAGACAACTGGAAGGAAGTTCCACTGGGGACGAGGTTTGGTTTACAATTGCTAATTTAAACTGCAATTTGTAATTTCGCAAAACTTTTTATTCACCTTAAAAGCACAGAGGGGCAGGAGGCACCAGACTTCTATTTGAGACAGGCCTTTGTTTGTGATACTCCCACCTTTTTCCACAGTGCAACAACAGAAACATGTCTTGCTGTCCTGTTGTGTTGTCTTAAACTTTCTCTTCTCGAGAACAATACTGTTTTCATTTATTAAATACCCCCAGTTACTTCAACTTGTCCCAAGCTCCCATCAATAAAACTTTATCCTGCACAGATATTTCACATTAAAATTGGTCAGTGGCATAATACCTCATTTCCTTTCTTGGCTTTACACGGAGTGTTGACTTTCACTGATGGTAACCTCACAGAAATCACAAAACACTAAGAAGTGATGTGAACTAAAACTGTTCTGCTATGAAAAAGATAAATCAGCATGACATGACTCCATTGTTGTCGTAATGAAGCTTAGTGAAAGTTCAGTCAGTAAGACGATCTCCTCACACGTCTTCTAAGTCACAAGCACCGTTTCCCGCTCATAAGCTCCACCAGCTCATTCTTGTCTTCATCCAATCACAACCTGACACGCTGGCCTTTAGCCAATCACCTGTAAGCTATCAAACTTTAAAAGTGTTCTCTCTCTCTGCTGTCATTCAGAACCTACCTCCACCCTTCACCAACTTGCCCATGAATGCCCGACCATCTCTAATTAAACCATCCAATGAGAAGTTTGCCTCTCATGAAATCCTTCCATCCTCAAGCGCCATCCATCATCACCACCACCAGTGTCTCGTCTCTGGGGGAAGTTTTCTCTAATTGGAAGGACCTTAAACCTATGGACTGCTTTCCATGATGATCCACTTCCTTCTGGGGTCTAAGCGCCAAAGTCTATTCCTGTTGTTCACAATGAATCCCATTTAACTTCAAATTTCTCATCCTCTTTTGTTCCTTTATAAGTCTCTCCTGATTGAAATAGAATCAGAACTGTGGAAATGTACATTATGGTGAATGTACTGTAAATAGGGATGGTTAAGAGAGCTGGATCCATTTTTGCCTTGCTCTATGACTCAACAGGCACTGGACTAATAACATATACTAGAGGTGCTCCAATCACGTTTTTTGCCACCGATATCGTTACAGATCATCTTTGAGTGAGATCGGCCGATCTACGGCTGACATAGATCATTTTTAGGGAGACACTGCAGGGCTCCAAACTGCGAATATGTAACTATTTTTTGTGAGTGTGCGAGTTAAAATGACACATGGTTGTTGCATGATCATTATTCATTAGGCTGTTTTGGTGCCCTGCGTGTACTGCATTGTAGGTGAAAGTAGTTTTTTTTCCTTCACTGGCTCAGTCAGTCTGACTACCTGACCTTTCATCAGAATGCCACTGCAGACAGGGACGGACTGAGACACTGAGCTAACTCAGTACCCATGGTTGCGGTATGAGGGCAATGCTATGTTGTGTGCGTAATATAAGCAATGTGGCCCTTTTCATTGCAGACAAGTCTAAACTTGTTACCAAGTCAACGCAATTCAAGCGTCAACTCTGCAAGGACTGAGCCCCTGCCCTCTCTTTTCAGGGGTTTAACAAAATGGTCATCAGATTAAACTCTGCCTATAACAGAGCCAGGGGTTAAACTGAGCTCCGTCCTCTTCAATATCATATTGTCATATCACACTAGTAATTTCTAAATCTCCCAGTAAACCTAATAGCACGTGAGTAGCATACAGTCTCTAACAATGTGAATAGCGTAATTAGATACAATTAGACATAAAATCATTTTGCATTTTGCTCGTGGTGAGTTCAAAGTTGCTGCGTGATGAGACGCCGACAGACAGAGACAGACAAGAGAGAGAAACAGAGTTCTTCAGACCATCAGGGCAAAGTGAGAAATATACATAAATCTATTATTGTCATTTATTCCCATGATGATGTGTGTGAGTGGGTTACTATGGTTACCACAACGCTCTGTGTAACTCTGAAACTTTGTCATGATTCAGTAACAGGTTTTTAGGTTAGTATGCTTTTACAAAAATCATGAGTCTTATTGTATCTCATTACTAGTGCTGACAGATTAATCTTATTTTCATTATCATCGCGATATGAACATGTGCAATAAAGACAGAGTTTTCAAGGCACAGCGCCTGAGCCAAAAGAACCAGAAAAAACAACCACATTTAGGTGTCGGGCTGCAGCCTCTCACACACACACACACACACGTTGGCGGGTGGAGACCAGTGAGGAGTGAACTTTTTACTGGAGCTGACAACAACTACAGTCGTAGCTCTGTGACTGTCATCAAAACAAAAAGAAATTAGCGTCCTTCATCACACCCAGGGTTATTCCTGCATGGAGAATTGGGAGGCAGCCGCTTCCGTCAAATTTCGTGCCATCTCTGCCTCCCGACAAAATTCAAATACTTATTTTCTCGTTACTCGGTGGATTTGACGTTTGTAACTGCAATTGCAGCTGTACGCCATTACGGTAATGTAGTGGCGCTGTATCGTAATACGTGTAGGTAGAGCCATCCGAAATTGCTGGAGAAGAAGAATATGAACGCGCTGGTTTTTCTGCCTGCGACCTGATTTTGCAGCTCTGCAAACAGGTGAATGCCACCGGTCACCTGCCATCCAGCCACAGGTCCCGTATAATACGGGATCGCTCCGTATTTGAAAATAAAAAGATTCTAGCACTTGTTTTCTTGGTACTCGGAGGATTTGAATCAATACTGGATGCAATATGTACCGTATTTTCATTCATGTTATGTCCTCAAAGTGCTGTGAATAATGTAATGTCAAGTAAAACTAAACCAGTTGACACCTTCTTTCACATAAAAGGTGGCAACCCTACAGATGAATATTATCTCTTTTACATCCAATCACACCCAGCTTCTTGAAAAGTTTCCTCTAAATCAACATTACATCCCATCGTGTATGTTTTTTTTTTCTTGCAAAAATGCCTCTTTGCTCTCTTCTGTTGTTTGCCTTTTTTTTTCACTCAAAAAATGCTGTGATGTAGCTTTGTAAGAGATGGCAGGATTAACCAAATGATATGCCAGACAGCTGACATCATGTATTGCAGAAAACTTCTGTTAATCTTACAGCTTGTGTTGCACAGAAAATCTAAGTAACCACTAGTTATTTTCTTTTGTACTTAATGATTAGACTGCTTTTGCAATGTGACAAAAAAACAGTTTTGAAAACATGGTGCCATGTTGTGTCAAGTGTACATACATAATGAGAATAGCTCATAGCTCGAGTGTCAGGAAACGTGGCCCCCTGAATAACATAGTTGAATAGCCCTGGCATACGTTATATCAGTCTCAAATATTTTGTAAAAGTTCCACGCGACCGACATGTTTTGATTTGGTAGCCTGTTGCACACTGGCGCATTGAATCAATGTGGGAGGCAGGACTACACTACACACCGTATTAACCACAGGTGATCGGTTTTAAGGTGATCGGTGACTAGGAGCATTTATGCCGATCTACCAATCACATATTTTTTATGAAAATCGGGGCATCCCTAACATATACAAACATGATAACTCAGTGGTGCTCAGTGACATGACAAAACAACTGCAAAATGTAATATTAGCAGGAGTATACTGATGATGAAGTACAAGTCCTTCAGCCCTACCCCATCAGGTTCTGTGACATATTCACCTTCAAGGGGCATTAAATGCATGAATATGCAAAACATCAGCAGTTTATTCTATTGATATTCACTGAATAATAAAGTAGAAGTCATTTTACTTTCACAGCGTTTGTAGTTTGTATTTGTACAGCTTCTGCAGCGCAGCCACAGAGCAAAGACAAAGTCTGGAAGCTCTACTACCCTTCAACACAGCACAGTGTCCACAGTTTAGGTTTGACTGTTAATTACTTTAGTTTCTATTAGTGTCAGCGTTATAATAATATAATTATAATAAGTTATAATAATTTGATTGGCTGAGACCTCACCCACTGGAGCCAATAGAAATATCTGATTCAGTCACGTGACGCTAACGCCACTGGCAAAGAATGCAGGTCAGAATCAATCAATAAACACACAGACAGAAAGCAGCAATGTGCCAGAAAAATGGTAAAACTACTCCGAATACTTAGTAACTTTTAACGTTAGTGTCTAAATATAAGTCAGTGACGATCAGGGGCTTGATTGAAAGCGCCGGTCGTCTAGTTTAAGGAGAAAAAACAGCACGTCTCCAGCGCAAATGGTTGCCATGATGCTCCACAGACAGCGTAAAACTTGGAAGCGTATATGCTCCCACGGGCTTAAGGGGGGGTTAAAACAAACAAATATGACAAATTATGCAATGCAGGGCCTTATTCCCCGACAAAATGTGGCCCAGTCTTAACTGGTAATCTGTGTTTTACAGTCCAATATAAAGTCTCTAAAAGTGCTGGAGCATCGCGGTAGTACTGCTTTGATAAGCCATTTCTAATTTGCAGAGCACCATGTTCTTCGGTCCCTGCTTAAAATATACATCTAAAGTATAATATATAAAAATACTTTAGATGATCGTGGGTGAGGATTTTTCGCTTCAGCTTGCTCCTCGGTGGAGTCCATGCTCTAACTAGGTGCAGCCATGTTACTTACTCCTTGCAACGTAATCCATTATGTAAATACGTCGGTATACATAACGTGCGTCAACGCGTCGCCCCAGCCCTAATACATTCTGTTTGACAGCAAAGATTCTCTATACAGAAGATACCACATTACAGGCAGCGCCAATGGTATGAAAAGGTACACAGTTCCGGCCTCCTAAGTGGGCGTTGTCCCTCAACCCCTCAAGTGAAGGCAACTGGCATGAAATGTGACAGTAGCTAATATTAAACTCTATCCCTGTATAGACTTACCTCTCTGCATCCTCTGGGAAAGAAAAGACAGATCCGTTTTTCTTGTTATTACAGCCCATTGCTGCACAAAGCTCTGGCATTTTTAGTACTAATCTATGGATTATTTATCCCTGCCAAAAGATTACAACAATAGACAATACAAATACAAATTTACATCTTTTTTGCCGCTCTTTTGTATCTACTAACATCTGATCAGCCCAGTACAAAGTCATGTCAATTTAATAGTCTAATAATCTGTTTTAGCAATTGTTAAGCAACGAAACAAGTTTTATTTAAGTTATAAAGTTTAATCCATGGTTTCATGTCAATCAAAAAATAACTAAACTATAATGGTCCATCTAAACATCTCATTATCGGTTGGCAAACGATGTCGGCAGTTGACAGATCTTGCGAGAGTATGGCACTGAGACAGAGGCAGGTCTCCAATAAAGTTAATTTCTCTGGATTTGTTGATCTGAAAAAATGTCATTTTGATGTCAGAATGTTCCGAAGACGTGTGGCTTGTGAAAACTGGGTCCAATACTTAATTTGGTGACTATGAAGCGAAAAAATCTGTGATAATCTGTGACCTGCTGCTGGTCTCCTAAAGGGGCAGGAGGTGGAGAACCGCATGTGACACAGATACAGGAAATAAACGGAAATGAAGCATCTTAGTTTCTCTACTGTCTCTGTTAAGTTAAATCTAGAAGATTCAAGAGGCCCTGTCTGAAAGTCATCTGTCACTGAAACTCAACAACTACCTGCTGGCTATCTGTCCGAACCTGACATGACGTGATCTCCTAAATCATCTGCGTAGAGACAGTTAGCCTTCTTGGGCAGCAAAATAACTCCACTTTCTTCAAACACCAAAGTTCTACAGAGGGGCGATTCTCCTTCAGCTAAAAAATCTTGGGCCAAGCATAAATTAGGGCTGAAGATGCGGGCGTTCAGTTACACTGTGGTACGAATGACCTGACTCACCTGCTAGCTGACCACTTTACACCTTATATACTGCATTCTTTAATACTCATAACTCCATAACTCCACAGAAAAACATTGGTATGACAACAGATTAACTAGGTAATGACAACAGTTTATCTCATTTGCAGAATCGTCATTAATTAGCTACAGCTCAGTAAACATGTCAGGGATAGTTGTAATTGTAGTTGGAAAAGGCTAAAACTTAATTACCCCCTACAACTTGTTGAGACAATTCAAATTAGTTACAATTAAATTCAATTACAATTAAACAATTTTAACTCTTGCAATTTGAAACCTGGTCTAAGGTTTGATCTTTGATGATTCCAGGCTGAGCTTTACACGTTTTGCCTGTTGTATATTTGTGGCTACAGTTATTCATGACTTGTTTGATGCCTGCAGTCACACAGGGAGTTGAAATCTTTCAGAGACTAATCATCATGTTAAGACCTGTCAACCCTGGGAAAATATTTTCAGTTCCACAGTAGTGCAGTGCTTAGTTCACATTTTTTAACATCACTCCATTTTTATTATGTGCGCTGATACAAACCGATAACCATAAGTGAAATACATGCAATTATTTAATAAAAGTAAGAAGTAAATTATTTATTTTTCATGTGTAACATATTTTCAAGTATTTACAGACACTTTAACCGACTCACTTTATACTTTTATCTGAGAACATTTTTACACAGTGATTTTACTAATACTGTGGTAAAATGTCATTTCAGTAACAGTAGTTATTGATTGTTCATGTGCTGACGTGTCAGTGTAGTGTCTCATCTCCAGTCTCTGGGGTTCTGTTACTTTTATATTTTATTGCTGCTCTGTCTGAACACACTTAATGTTGTTGTTTTCTTCATCACAGTGTTTAACTTCCTTCTGTAGTCTGTCACTGTCTGTGTACACAGCAGCCTTCAGCCTGATAGGCTATTACTTGTAACGTGTAGCCAATCAGCCGGACATTGCTCCAGACCAAAGAGTGGTGACAACAAATCGAGACAGACGGCTGCATTACAGCCAAAGTAACACAACACACAAAATGCTGAATATTGCCACTGATAATCGGCCAGGCTGATAATCAGTCGATTTCCATACATTGTCAGAATGAAAAGACCCAGAATGAACTCCATAAGCAGACGACTTGATTACAATAAGCTAATTATTTAAACAGTATTTGTATATGAATGATTCTGTCCCAGACTTTTTGATCCATCCATCCAACGGTTGATCACATTGTAAAACAAAGATTCTATGACATTTATATATTTGTTCATGTTTTACAAAGGGCATAAACTGAGCCATACAACAATGACATCAATTACATCCATACAGGGTTAGTAGCATACAGCTGATAAAGCTGTTAAAAATGTATTTGTATTAGATCTCTTGGATCGCGATATAACCGCTCTTGCGATAATAATGTGATAAATAAATAATATGATAAAACACGATTTTCTAACCGTTAAGGCTGGGATTACACTCTGGTCACGTGACATGCAAGCGAGAGTAAAGCAATTGGCTAAAAGAGGGAGAAAGAACTTGGCACTGCAGAAACATTAATGTCAAGGAGGAGCAGTACGTTGGTTGTGTGGAACTATTTCAGCTTTCAAAAAGAAGATGCAGCACAGCGTCAGGTAATGTGCAGAACCTGCCTTACTACCGTTGCTATGTCACGGGGCAACACTACTAACCTGTATCAGCACAACAAAGTCATGTACGATAGTTACATGGCTAAAATGCCAGAATCACTGACCGAAATGTGTGAAAGCATATGAAGCACCTCCATATGAACGTAATTCAAACGGCACGGGGAAACTACAGAGTTCATAGGGAAGCATGGTGACCAATTCTGGGTTTATGGCTTTGATAAATACACTGGATAAGCGGTACAGCATGCCCTCCCACACATATTTTAGCCAGGTTGTCATACCGGAGCGATGTGAAAAAAAATGCAAGATGAGAGTCACAGCGGAGCTGAAAACAGCGAGTTTTTCGCTACGACAACTGACATCTGGTCAAGCCGTACAGCAGAGCCGTATCAGAGTCTTACAGTGCATTTCATTAATGAAGACTTTGACCAGCTGGGATCTCCATGAAGAGAACCATGTCTGCATAACGACGGACAATTTTACATACTTACAAGACTGTAAACAAATCAGTCAATACACTACTGTGATTGAAGTAGTTAAATAAAATTATGTCATTCATTTCAATTCATGCATCATCTTATTTCATCATGACATATAGGCCTGGCCTACAGGAAAGAACAGTTTATGTTTCATCTATCTAATATTGTGTTAGTCATAATATAGAATGAATTATTGCTTGTGTTTGTTGAATAATACAGAAGATAAGGAACTCGCATATTAAATCGCAATCGCAGTCACAATATTGGTAAAAAAAATTACAATTACATTACTCTCCCAAATCGTTCAGCCCTAATCAGTACCCAGTAAGCAATATCTCTAGTGGAAAAATGTAGCCTATTCAATTGAACAGTGAAGAATGAGGCCTTTGTAAAAAGAGGTTAAACTACATTATTTCCTGAAGCTCCTCTGTGGCCAATGTTGAAATCATAATTGCACAATGTGCAAAATGTAACATTTGGCAGTTTAGAGGGGCAGAAACGTGGACACTGCTCCTGATACCTGCTCTAACTCGGTCAGCGGGTACAGCACTTGGATCACAATGTGGTCATCTGGGACTCTAGACTTATACACAACTCTTAAAATATGTGTATCCGACTGTGCTTCTGGTGTTTGGGGTTTCAGTCAACATACAAGTTCTAACACTACATCACAGAGCTTTTAGATTTATTGGAGCCCAAAGATGTCCTTCAGCTCTGCTCATTAGTGGAGATGTGTGAACCTCTACACATCAGACATAAGCAGGGCTGTAAACTAACGGTCGCCACTCGCCAAATGCGACTAAAATATTCCCCTGGCGACTTAATTTTGGAGGGCTACATGCCATGGGGCAGGTAAGTGTTTGTCACAATATAGCAAAACATT
>NW_019525337.1:1454949-1455433 GCF_002814215.2 Seriola lalandi dorsalis
AGGAGGTTAACTGGTACTGGCACTGCCCATGTTCGCAATGTTTTGAATATTCAAAATATTAAAAATGTATTTTGAATAATATTTTGGTCTCTTTCCTAATATATATATCGCTATATAATACTGTTATCTCAATGAAAAGTACTGAAACAGATGTATATGTAACAAAAAGAGGCAATTTATTACTTGGCTGGTAAAAAATTTACTTGGCCGGTAGATTTTTTCATCTACCGGTCCCCTTGGCGTCGAGCCAAAAAGTTAGTTTACAGCCCTGGACATAAGTATTAAATACTTCGCTCTGGAACACACCTGTGAATACGTCTGACACTTCACTCGGCTGTCTCCTGGCTAATAAAATGAAAATCCTTATTTTATTTGAACGATTTCTCTTTTATCCTTCAGAACATGTGACTTTGTGAAATGGTCTGTTGATATGTGGTTTTAACAAAAGATTTTAAGTTATTGTCTCATAAAGAAAAAGTACAGG
>NW_019525337.1:1455489-1488534 GCF_002814215.2 Seriola lalandi dorsalis
CTTGGCCGGTAGATTTTTTCATCTACCGGTCCCCTTGGCAGGTGAGCCAAAAAGTTAGTTTACAGCCCTGGACATAAGTATTAAATACTTTGCTCTGGAACACACCTGTGAATACGTCTGACACTTCACTCGGCTGTCTCCTGGCTAATAAAATGAAAATCCTTATTTTATTTGAACGATTTCTCTTTTATCCTTCAGAACATGTGACTCTGTGAAATGGTCTGTTGATATGTGGTTTTAACAAAAGATTTTAAGTTATTGTCTCATAAAGAAAAAGTACAGGGTAGAAGCTGATGTGAAGCATAATTCAAACAGAAGACAAAGATCATTATGTGCACCATTACATTGAACCACCATCAGCCCAGAGAGCTGCAAGTGTAATGCCAATGAGGAGGACACACTGGGTTTGTTGTGTGTGCTACAGAAGGTAAAACAGAGAATAAGGCTCACTTTATGTTTTTCTGTCCTGCCTCCTATGATGTAAGAGCTGTACTTTTTAGTAAAATGACCTCTATCTATGTTCATTTTTTTTGGCCTGATGTTTATGAAAAACTTGAGCTGTGCTTTAGAAGGGGAACTTTCTTTCTTCTTTTCTTTTCTAGGTTATTTGCCCTGTTTGGGAGAGGAGAATATTTTGTTTATGACCAGGCTGTAAAATATCATGTCATTTTGTAATGAAATGAAGTGTGTGAGAACTGCAACTATATTTTGGTGTCTAATGAGGGTTGAACTAAATAAATTATATAGCTTGGCGGCCAGCCCAAATGAAGTCTCTGTGTGGGAAACACTCCAGTGTCTCCCTGGGGGTATTCCATCAGCATCGCTAAGGAAATCTGTGCTTTCTTGAATAAGCCGATTTAGAATTAACTCACTTCAGGCTCAAGCCGTTCCATTAACAAAATTTAGCCGAGCCTAGTCAATGTTAACTTAAACCACGCTTGAAAAAGCTGCATTACGCTACACTATTTAAGCAGTCCAGAGCAGTCGATTGTCCAAAAGAAGGGAAAAGAAGAGACGCCTTATTCTCAGCAGTGGAGCAAACCCTACTGATTAGGGTTACCACCCATCCTGTATAATACATGAATAATCTAATGTATGCAAGTAAAACTAAACCAGTTCCAGCTACAGGAGGACTGGAGAAGTTTATCAATGAGCAGTAACTGACGAGCGCTGCATGAGAAAATACATATATGCTCACCTTCGTCAGGTGAAGTCAGTAATACAGTGCTCCTATAGCTCACCTGGTAGAGCGCATATAATCAGTTCACACAAAACTCCAGTGGCATGGGTTTGAGCCCGACCTGTGGCATTTCCTGCATGTTATCCTCTCTCTCCCTGTGGCTATCAGAATAAAGGCAGTGAATGTTTAATTAATTATATATTGCTAAACGCAGCTGATATTATAGTCTTTGTTAGCCTATTTTACACAATAACCAATGTAGATAACGAGGCAATAATCAGCGGATTGATCATGCTAATATTCCATCCATTCACTTCGATTTTGGAGCTGAAGGTTAAGATAGTTATTTATTTTGTAATTCCAAATTATGATTGATAGACTATTAATATGACAATGAACAATTTCAAACCTCTACATAAATAACCATATCAATCTATCCTGTATAATTCATAAACATACAGCTACACATTTAAAGAAAACATGTTTTTTGTTACTGAGGAAAAAAGTATAAAGTATAAGTAACTATCCTTTTGTATTTAAGAGCCACATCTAATGTAAATCTAATGACTCCTTTGCTTTGCTGCTAACAGCTGCGGGGTTGACCCATGTATATCAATCACACTGTTAAGTGACTAACCCTAGTTTCCAAACACGGACATGAAAAAAGTGATGAGAGCGCAAAAAGACACTTGATGGAACTGTCTTTTGAGATTCTGTTTCCGGTTGTTGGAAATTAATTAAGCAATATCACATGATAGAGAGTGATGTTGTACTGAATATCAGCATGGCTATGATTCAGTTGTAGGTACGAGGCTGCAGAAGACAAATGCTTTTATACAACAGTTCTACGAGTGCCATATTAGTTAAGCATCAACAGATTATGATTTGTTTGTTTATTTCATCATTTATTTGGATACGCCGACACAAATAGTTCCGCAACTGGACTGGTACTGGACTGTTGCTAAGCAACACATAAACATTTTCCGGACTAGCACAGTTCACACTAGCTTGCTGATTTGTTTACATGTTACCTCAGGTGTGCGCTGAACTATCCAGGCTTCTTCCCTTCATCTTCTCCTGACAACCAGACATCATTTAATACAAATATTATTTCTGGAAGTATTTTCATCTTTTCAAAGTTTGTTACAATCTAAGACAGATAACGACCATGAATGTAATGCTGATTAACAGTTAATGGAACACCTGTAAAGCGGAGTGATACATGTAGTTCAAATAATAACTCCCTCTTTCTGAACACCTCCAAGACCAAGAAAATGGTCATGGACTTTCAGAGGTCTGGGCCCACCCTTCAGCCAGTCAACATTCGAGGGAAGGACATTGAGGTGGTGCACACTTATAAATACCTAGGTGTGCACCTGGACAGTATGGACAGTATCCCTGAACACGGATGCCATCTACCTGAAGGGGCAGAAACGGCTCTTTTTCCTCAGGAGGCTCAGGTCCTTTGACGTCTGCATTGAAATGCTGCACATGTTTTATCAGTCAGTGGTGGTCAGTGTACTTTTTTATGCTGCAGTCTGCTGGGGCAGCAGCATGTCAGACATAAACACAAAGAGACTGGATAAGCTGGTCGAAAAGGCTGGATCTGTGCTTAGCAGTAGTCTGGACTCACTCAGGACTGTTGTGGAGAGACGCATGCAATGTAAGATGGAGGCCATCTTGAACAATACCAACCATCCTCTCCACAACATTCTGGCAGGACAGAGAAGCAGCTACAGCTGCAGAAAACGTCTCATCTCACTGTGCTGCAGAACAGAGAGGTTCAGGAGATCCTTTGTTCCCACTGCCATCAGGCTATACAACACCTCAGCCAAAGGAAGTGGACTAATCTAATTATTATTGTTTATTTATTTTTAGCTGTTTTTTATTATCAACAATGAGCTAATGGACACATGAATTTCCCCTAAGGGATAAATAAAGTATCTATCTATTTATCTATCTATCTATCTATCGCAATCAGGATATTTGGCATAGATAGGTTTGAAATTTTGCAAACGTATCAGGAACACCTAACAGATGGACCAGAAGCCTGGAAGAAAAACCTCATGCCAAACTCCAGTCTAATCCAATCCATTTCCACCTGAAAATCTGGTGTTGGCTCACCAGCAAATGTTCTTAAAGGTTTAAACAACGCTTGAGACCCTGTGATTCTATGAGAGCCAGTGCTCATTTAGACAAACCGATGATCCACCAGGCAACATTTGTCTCCAATGACATGTTATCTAAATGTTAGAGCTGGTTCACAGTTACTCACGGCCACCCACCCTGGTGTATTATGGGGCAGGAGACTTTGGCCAGTCCAGGCCAATCCCTACCCAGTGGTATTCTCATAAGTAACGTTAAAGTGTATTGAATTGGACTGAATGCTCAGTAAGTACAACCTCTGTGTTTGAAAGTGTTATGAAGAGGAGTCTGGGTCAAAATTTAGAATGGTCCTACATGTCTTAATTTGAAACACTTGACTGTCTACAGAGGGCAGCTCTGTAACTACTCCTCCAGAAGGCGAACAATATACACCTTCAGATAATGAGAGACCTTAGATAACATCTGGACAGGTTAGCTTAAACCGACCGTATATAAACCACCGTTAATAGTTACTACAGCTTACATGTGGTCTGAAGGTCTCAGATTTAGAGATTCAGAAGCGGTTATCGCTCCTTTGGAGATCATGATAAGTAAAACAACAACAACATGTTAATGCAGGTGTGTTAAGTGTTGTAACATAGCTAAGTAAGAATATTATCATTAAATAAACAAAGATTTTTAATTTAATACACTTTTCTAAAAGCTTTCCCCCTAATGGTATAACCACAGTATTTCCCACTGATTCTAGTTTGGGAACAACTAGAACCAGGTCAAACGTGAAATGTGACGTGCTGTTAAATTGAGAACTTAGAGGTCAATAATAGAACCGAAACATCCATGGGAGTTCAGTTTTTCCTAAACGCTGTTGAATTATGTCAAACCACGAATGTGTGATTCCCTGTGTGTGAGAATCCGTTTAATTTTGAGATTTTTCAACGGAGTTTGGTGTGACGTTGCCTCCGTACAACACCAACTTATCCGAATGAAAAAAGTAACGATACACAGAGGGCTTAAAATGCATTTCAACTGCATCTGAAATGGCGATACAATGTCACACAGTTAAAAGTAAGAATTCAAAGTTGGTTACTTTTAACATTTTCTAATCACCTGAAACCTGATTTCGTTTACCGTTAGCTACATGGTCCACATCCAATCAATTGTTGTTATGAACGAGCAATAACAGGCGTCTCCATACCTGACTGGCTTTGTGGAACTGCTTCTTTAGTCCGGCCACAGACATCCTGTAACGTGTGACGCTTCACTTCTGCATGAAATGTTCCTCAAAATACGGAATAAACTGGTGATATCTACGTTAGAGAAAGCTCAAACCCAGTACACAACACCGCACTTATCAGTCACCACCGTTCAAGATTGCAGCAAGACCTGAGTCAAGTTCTCGCCGCAAAGCTTGACAATACCGGAAATACTTTTATCATCTTCAAAATAAAAGTTTCATCTCAAACACTGAAAATTGGCGCCTTACTTCCTTAATGTTATTGCTAATTTTTTTGCTGTTGTTTTACTGTGTGTCAGTGCGACTGGTTTTGTGACCAATCCACTTTTACTGTTTTCCACTATTCTCTATTCTCTATATGGTTGGATATATGTGATTTCTATACAAAAGCCCTTTTTTGTAATGTGAACTAGAGATACAGTAATTACTTCCTCAATAGAAGGTCCAATTGGCTGAACATACTCCATACACTAACACAAATAAGTCTGTTAAAAAACTACACTCTTGGGCCTCTCCAATAATTGCAGAGTAGCCTACATACTACATATAGCATTTAAATATCATTGTGTAATTTTCGCAAGGATACGTAACTTTTTGAAAGATTGTCGAACACTGGCCCGTTTCGGTTTTATTTTGAAACTACTGACCGGAAACGTGATGTACGTAGTCTTGCTTCATTTATCGAGTGGCGGAGGAGCAGAGGGTTTCCTGAATCGCAGAGATGTCGCCACTTCTAAAAGCCCATTGGCTGACAGCTGCTCGTGCGGAGGAAACCGCGGTGGAGAGGAATGATGACTTCAAAAGCGTCGGAAATATCTTGACAAACAACAACTGCTGGAAAAAAAGACAGGATTAAGCTAGCTCTGTAGTCGATAAAAATGACTTTTTACAGAAATAAGTGCAGTCTACTTGTCAGTGAAGTAAGAGACTCTGTTTAGTTAAATTCACAAAGGGTGGAATTGCCAGGCTCTTTAAGAATTTGTAAGTAGTTCATTAAACCTTTTTTTTGTCAAAATCCTATCAGATGGAACACCACAGCCTCATAGTTATGCTGCATACCACATAGCTGCAATGTCCTTTAGGTGCAATTTCACCTGCAGATCTTTGTTGTATGTCATGCCTCCTTCTTTCTTCCATACTTTCCAACTATTGTATATGATCATAGAGTACTTTCAACCTTCACAATACTCACACATTTTTGTCTTAATGTCCCATTTTTTTTATGTCTTCTCATAAGTTAAGACACTTAATAAATATACATTAGCTGAGCTCTCACACAGTTTCAAATAATAATGGGCCAAAATTTGGAGAATAAACCATTCAATTTGTCCACCTGTCGTGGACATACATTACAATATTAAGATGAAAATTGTTTCTGAAAGCTATGATTTGTTAAACAGCATTATTTGTTTTCTTTCAAGATATAAAAAAATAAAATATTGTACGTAAACCATCTGTTTTTAATGTTTTATTTTGGAGAAGATTGATGCAGTTTTTGATTTGCATATTATTGCCCCCCACTTAGCTACTGAACACACTAGATTATAGGCTACAGATATTTCACAGGATGATTGAATTATTTTAAAAATGTCAATATGACAGGGTAGACCCATGCATGACAGGGTGGGCACAAAAAGAAAACAAATTATGAGAAAATATTAAACTGAAACATTTATTCAACTATTAAAATGGATGCATTCTCAATCTATTTCAAATAAATAATTTCCCCCACAGAATTGAATTAGGTATATAAAAAATGTGATGATTCACATGAACACACATTCTTGAACAAACATCTTAGAAACTTAAAAACAAAATTTTTAAATGTGATGATTTGACTATATGTTACACACACTTTTAATAAGCACTGCATGGACAGAGCAAAATGTCATGTATCCTCTTATACAAATGTGAAGAAAACTAGAACATACACTGTTGCTCATGAAGTTGGAATTAAATATTTTTTTAGCGCCAAACAAATGTTATGCATGAATTCATTTCACCTGGGTAATTGGGACACATAATGTAATCACTGCACCTGGTCAAAAGTGATTACTGATGCATTTAAATGGAATAAACAGAGGATTGTGTCTGAAAACAACATTATTCCAACTTTATGGGCAACAGTGTATATCTCAAGAGACAAAAGCTTTTTATTCCTCCGTGCCTGCGACTGCCAGAGCTAGAGACTCAAAATGTCTGCAGTTAAAAAGTCCTCTGAGTACCTTATATGTTAATGTATGCTCTCATACAATAGATTCTATCCTTATCCAACATATTCATTTTCCATGTTGTGATTAAACTTGAGAACATGTTCATATTTTGTCAACATTGTCTTAAGAACATTTTTCATCTCCCCGCATGTACATTGAGACAGGTCCTGGTGGTTGTAAAGCAGCCTCAATGCAACAGCTGGAGGACAAACAGTCCTCATTTTGAGTAAAAATGACTCCTGAAGTTCTGCTGAGGTTAATTTGACTTGAAGCCAAATCAAGTTGATAGTTGATCTTTCAAACTTACAGTAATTTTAGTCTGTTAATGGCAAATAGCCTGGTGAAATGGCAAGTGGTGTATACGGAGGGCAGGCAGGCTCTGAGGTGGAGACTGGCAGCAGAGTGGGGTGGCAGAACACACAGAAGAACACAGGAACTCTGGAGACTCTGAGGCTGGCAAAGCCGCGAGGCCCACTGGCAAAATCTGAACACAAGAAAAAACGCAGGTAAGGAAAGCTCAAAAGCTGTATCACTGCAAGGCCCGCGCACTGGCAGCAACAAAACCTGCAGGCAAAAGACACACTAAAGAACACTGGAAACTAGAGCATGAGTAGCACTACCGTCGGACAGAACTATCTGGCACAGGAGTGGAGTCAAAGCCTGTTCCTCCTGTTCACAATAATTTCCTTTTGATTTCAAACTTCTCATATTAGTCTCTCCTGATTCAAATGTCTAAAATGATAATCGTCTTGAGTCCTCAGCAAACAGAGGAACAGCTGGGCTTCTGTTGTAGACAACAGAAAATGACCAGACTCCATATTATTTGTTTCTACAGCCAAGAATGTAAAGGCTCCTAACTAATCCACAACGTGCCCCTTTACTTCCAGGACTTTAAGAAGAGGGTGGGTGGTATTGCCAGATGTTCCCTCACAACAGTTTTAAACATCACAAGGGCTGTGTCATGTATGTTTTAACATGTTTAGTTTAACTTTAAGATCTCATGGTCTAAATGTATTTTATTTATGTTCTGTGCCACTTGCACCGTGTCAGTATTTGGTTGTGTTTTCTCACTTTGCTGCATAATTTCTAGACACTGTGCCTGTGGTTGAAAATTTTATTTTCTGAGAAAGGTTGTAACTGAGTAAAGGGACCTGAAGTATGAGCAGCAGCCATGATAAGAGCTGCTCCACTTCTCTAAATAAGGAAAGGAGCTTCCTATTTTATCTCCTTTAGCGTAAGAAACGCCTCACCTTCCTTTACAAAAGAAGAGGAGAAATGCCGTCACACAATTCCTTGCTGCAAAAATTTAAAGTGACACACTGTTGTAGTTTCACCACAGCAAACCCACGTAAATGCAGAAACAACAGAGCAGCTGTTTTATGTTTCTGACACGATCCAGAACTGATGGAACTCCTTGTCTGAAGCCCAAATCCATGATTCATTCTCTTTTAATCATTAAGGAGTCATCGCGAAGAACAAGCAGGTTGAATCTATAGTTAATAATAACATCATCATAACTAAATACTATAGTTTATAAATAAATGTTGTTGCACTAAATCCCCTCCCATTGTGTAAAGCACTTTCTCTACTTAACAAATGTATAGAAATGACAGGACAGTCTGTACTTATATCTGAATATAATTTATTCTGATCTCTTGCTCAGTTCATTATTTCGACTGAATTATTATTTTAATGGCTCAACCTTTATTTGTATTTTTCCTTCATAGTATCTTATTTCAACATTTCAATCCTCACCTCACCTAACCTTATCAGGAACATGTGATTGGCCTTCTGCACCAGCAGGGGGCAGCACACGACTGCAGAGGAGCAGATATCAGAACCAGTGCAGGTCTGGTTCCCAGCAGCAGGGGGCAGACTTGCAGCAGGTCCCACTGTGGTGAAGCTGGATGATTATTAGATTTTAATTTGTGTACACAGCTGAATGAAGGCTGCAGGCCATCAGACTGGTTATCATCAGTCAGCTGAGATTTTATCTGTGAATTGAATGTTGAATTTTGAATTGAATTTAGTGTCTCTTCTTTATTGTATAAAACTTCACATATTAACTAATGGTGGATGTAAGAGCTATGCACAAGATATAGTGATTTCATGGCAGGATGTATTGGGGGGGGGCACTTTATCTCCTCTCCTCCTCCAGCTCCTCTCTTCCTCCCTCGGCCTGCAGAGTATTTCGAAGAACAAAAGTCATCTGCTGTCCATCTGGCTGCTGAGCTGTTAATACCCCCTCATATTCTTCAGCTTCCCAAGCACCAAGCCCCCCCCCTTGACAGCTTCATCCCCATCCCAGGACTGAGAGGTGGGATCCGGTGTCAATGCCCCAAAAAGACCCCTCTCTCTGGAACATGTGGCAGGATCAGCCTCAGTGTTGTTCGCAGGGCTCAGTTTCACTGTTTAGGTTCTCACAGTAATGTGCACATATCCACATATCATTCCAGGTGCTGCTTTAGAATCTAACTTTCAGGAAAGCAATCAGGTGATGTGTCCTCATGTTTGGTTTACATCACACTGAAGACTGTCACACTGAACTGAAGAAGTTTGAATCTTTTCCTGCTTTCCACTTTTACCTCACAGACACTGCAGCTCTGGGAATGATCAATAATGAATATTTTTTATATTAGCAATAGATCAGTTGACTATAATAATGTAATGTAATGTGAAAGGTGTTGACTATAGAGTTATCAAACAGCTCCAGCCTTTTAGCCCCTTTCAGCTCATTGTTTTGGTTTTACCGCTGCAGCTCTGACCTCTGACCTGCACAGCTCCAAATGCAGATCAAGTCAGGAACATTCTCCACTTTCAGGAGCATTCAGCAGCTGAAGACCCAGATGTTTTTGATGGAGACCAATAAACAGACGAGTGGAGAGTTAACACTGGATAGAGACATGATAACACTGCTCCATGTCTGCTGGATGTGTAATTAAGAAATTGTTCGGATTGAAAAAATAATTCAAGACAGGAAATTTACTCCCAGACCACAACTCGGGCGGCTGTGGCTCAGGAGGTGGGGCGGGTCGGTAGTTTGATCCCCTGCTCCTCCAGTCCACATGTCGAAGTGTCCTCAGGCAACATACTGAACCCCAAACTGCTCTTGATGGCTGTTCCATCAGTGTAGGCGTGTGATGTGTGATGTGTGAGTGAATGGGTTATTACCCAAGGAAGGCTCCGTGCTTAAAGATGGCGGCAGCAGCACTGGCATTGTGGATACACAAAAACATGAGCAGTTCTGTAAGGTCGACATAACAAAACAGGTGAGGTAAGTGATGTGGTCTAGAGAGTCTGACAGGCGTGTCAGCTCGTTCCTGCCTTCTGTATTATCGCTGGTCAAGCTGACTGTTCACAGACTGAAATGAGCTCAGGCCTCCAGGAAACGTCCTGCTGCTCTTGGCAGAATGTTCTTTTATTTACAGCTGGTTTCACTGCCCCAAGTGTACAAAAATAAATAGATAAAACTTTAAGACATTTAGTCTAATATTTATCTATTGTTTAAAACAAATGAATAAAGCTGAAGGATGAAAGGATTTTTTTCTCACTTCTTTTAAGACAATGACAATAAATTCTACAAATTTGAAAAAATCTTTGCACACTGACAAATATCTTCAGTCATTTGAAGATAAAAAAATTTAAAAGAGGCTCAATTAGATTAATTTCTGTCAGTCGAATCTAATCCTTACAAGAAAAGAAGAAAAACCCGTGTGTGCAGATCCTCCACAGGTAGAGCAGCTGAAGCCATAGATGTCTGTAAACAGGATGGATGTTCACAACGGACAATTCACTTTTGTTTCCTCTTCCAAATAATTTTGACTGAACCAGTTTGAAGGGATCTCAGAAACCTGTTTGCAGGTCAGCCCAGTGTCATCACATTCAGTCTGAACTCAGCTTTAGGACAGAGGTAGGGTCGAATAGGATCAAGACAAGATAGTGATGAACAGATTCAGGCTTCAATGTTCCTGTGTATCTTCTAAAAGTTTTACATGTTTTCTTTGGTCTGTGGTCAGAATCAATCTGTTCCTAAACACTGCAGGTTTATTTCAGCAAACTGTTGCAGGGAAGGATCCATGCTTCTTAAAAATAGCCATAAAGATGCAAGTCGTTCCAGATACAGATACAGCTCTGTGGAGGAAGTTGAGCAAGTGCACCACCTCTTCAGATGAGCCAGGTTCTCTGCTGAATATTGTCGCCTACATACAACACACAGGAGGGACTGAAATAACCCATTGTGCCCTCTCTGAGTGGTACTAGATTTCTGCAACGTACCAGAGAAAAAGGATGGGGGCCACTTGTCAGAACTGGGTTTTTCAGCTCATAAGTGATGAGGAACAGCTCTGCCGGCCTGCTAATGTACAGTAAATGTGATGGGTGGGTTGAATTGTTGAGTTATGCAAGGCTTTCAGCACTCTGTAATAGTGCAATACTTTGGCATGTTGTGTAACAGATTTGTCCTCCTCGCTTTTTCAATATGGGTCCAACAATACTTCCACTGTCCCTGGTCCATTTTCATCCATGCCCTTTAACTTTGCATAGCAGCATCGCAGCGATTAATTCAACTCTTCAATAACCGTGAGAGCTTTTTTCAGGTCATGTAGTGTGATACCATTTTGAGGCAATGCAAATTTTACTCTCTGCTGAATGTGACTACAGTGTCTCTTCCATTTTATTGAGCCAGAAGAAAAGATCACAAAATCAAAACACTAGTAATTCAGTTCCAACAAATAAACTCGTGCCTGCTGGAAGTTTCTCACCTTCACTTCTTCTACGCTCTATGTGGGTCTGTGTTCCACTCTCCTTTTAGAAACAGGTGTTAAAAACAAAGAAGTGTATTTATTTGACCTTTATTAGTGCCACGGTGGGGAAATTTGCAGTGTCACAGCAGCAAAGTGGACAGTACAAAGTAAGAAAAACAGATTTCCAAATGATAAATTTATTGACGATAAAATCATCTGAAGTCTGTAGTTAATGAAGCTTTAGAAGCAGCTGAACATGTCTGATGGCGAACTCTTCTGTTCTTGGTCAGTGTGTTTCAAACACTCATAGAAAGATGATCTGCAGTGAATCACTGTCAGATTCACTCAGTCGAGTCAAAGTTGATAAAATAAAAAGCTGATGACTCCATTTGATTCCTGCCTCAGTTTTATGACCTGATGTGACCTGTGTGAGTGTCAGTGGATCCACTGCTGATTACAGCTGTAGAGTTAGCTCGTAATTATACTGTTGGTTTTAAATTTTAATGGTCGACATGAAATGCTCCAAATTTATGTTAAACCATCTGATTCATGCATCTTCAGAAATAAAGTCACAACGTGGACACATTGTCATCACTGCCTTCCTCAGATCAAATGAGTGTTCAATATATGTGACATTGTGGGTGACACCATTTTATCCTGTAGTGATCACTAGTCTGCAGTGAAATACAGGCAGGGGGTGTATTATTAATAAATATAATGTTCAGATGAAGTGTGTCAAGAATCTCAGTGTAATAACTGTAGGCTTTGTAGTTTACGTGCGCAGTCTCATAATATAAAAACTGCCTGTTTAAGTTTCTGTTTTCTGTTGGTTTTATTTTTTGTTATATGAAATAAATGAAAATCAAAGCATTTTTTTAAATTTCACTCATCACTTTTTGATCATGAAAAATTCCTTTATCTCAATTTTATTTTTTGTGTTTTAAAATGAAAATCAAACTTTTTAACACCTGTTTTCTGAGAAGGACCAAGAAACACTGTGAGCAGCAAGGCCTGATAACTTCTGACAACAAGTCCTGCTTCATGAGCCATTTGCTCTCTTCAGTTATAAATCCTGATTTTTCTTGAAGCTGATGAAGTATCCTTGTGAATCTGTGGGAAAATCCCACATGTTTTCATACAATGACATGACTGAGTTTTCTCTTGTAATTCATCAGAAATCTTCATTCATTTTAAGGATCAGTTCAAATTGCAGCAAAGTATATTTACTTACACACCGTGCCACCAGTTTTCATAGGAATATTACTTCTACAATAACAGAGACAGATGTTTTAAACGTTGTTTGTTCCTTCACCTCTACTACAGAGCAAATATTTTGACATTTAAAACCAAAACTAGCTCATGGCTTGATCCTGCAGAAAATATGTGAATTTATACTTTAAGAAAATGACAGTTGTATTTTCGACTCTGTTTTAACTGACGTGTTAAAAAGGAAATGTTTTGCAGTTGAGCCTGTGTGTTATCCTGCCAGCAGCACTGTAGCTTTCAGTGTGTGTTAGAGGCTCATCAGTGTTGCTCCGCCTCACGCTCCATGTTACAAGGCCTCGAGGGAGTTGCCTGGATCAGATGATACTGCTGCCGTCATGAGCAAGGCAGCACCAAAATCCTTTGTTTGCATCAGCATACTTAAACACACTCACACATCACATGTGTATAATTTTGTATGTATATATATATATATATATATATATATATATGTTTATATATATATATTTTTTATATATATATATGTATATAAATAAAATTATATAAAATAATATTATATATAAAATTACACACTTATTTAAACATGTACAAATAAACACAATCATTAGATTTATCATTACAAGTGAAAATATACACTATTTGTGTGTGTGTGTGTGTGTGTGTGTGTGTGTGTGTGTGTGTGTGGAGCTCAAGCTCTGTGTAATAAATTTCACTCACTCATAAATGTAATGATTATGTCTATGTTTTGATGGACAGAAGATTGAATAGAAAGAGACTTGCAAACATATGGCTTTTTATTTAATTGGAATGAATATTGTAACATTAAATCAAAGGAAACATGAACACCATCAGCATGGGTTGGTTTTCACTCCTTTTTTTCTTTAACAAATCCAAACAACAAACAAGTGGGATCTTCAGTCTAGATCCACTGCATTTAAATACAGATGTAAAAAATATTCCAATTACAGAGCAATTCTAGAACAGTAAACCATGGTGAAATAATCAGACATGTACAACACAATGTTCTTGTTTGTTCATTTTTGGGGAAAAAAAGAAAAACATGTAATGTTAGTGGTGAACTATTTTATACAGTATATTTTTTGGTTTCTTTCAGATAACAAATTACTCTATTCACAGAATATACAGCTCAATAAACATTTTGTTTACCAGGTCTTTTTAGGGTGTGATCACATGTGGGGCCATTATCTACTATCATTTTTTTTTCATGATCATTTCTCAGTGTCTGACTTATTCATAGTATTTATACACCTCTAGTCTTTTCTTCGGCTGTTGGTCCAACAAGAGCAGGGTCTTCATCAGGTCTGGTCCCATTAGCAGATTTTACAAAAACACAGCAGAACATTTTTTTTTCACCCTGATCAGTCAAAAGTTGTTGTTGTTGTTGTTGTTTTGTGAATCTTATTTCATTTAGATCAGAGCCCAAGTCTGAATACTGCTGTGAATCACACAGTGGATGAGAGAAGACTGGGTGGGCCCTCTTAATACTGCATCCCCCTCACAGTGTGAAAGGGTTTCTGTACACACTTGTGGACTGAAGAAATCTTTGGTAAACATCAGCAGAATGCAACAACCACAACAGTAAAGACAGATCAGACAGATCAACACCACACAATAACTTATTGGTCAAGCTCACAACACAATAGCTTTTTAACACAGACTCTTTTTGAACTGTCCAGATGATGAGATGATGAACAGATGTTTCTTCACTCTGCTTCTGATCAATGCACAGCTTCACAGGGAAGATTTGACATCTGACGACAAAACACCAGATAATAAATCAGGTTCATGACTCAACTCTCACTTGGACGGCACACAGAGAAAATCAGTTCCTGCACTTATTTTTCTTTAAGGTCTAAACTGGGCTGTAAGGCAAACCAACACAGAGAAATCAGCTTCACAACGAAGGATGGAGACTCAGCATGGCTCCACTGCTCAGGCCTGAAAATGAATTTAGTGACAGCTTCAGTTGTTCTTTATGCACCGTGTTGATATGGAAACACACACAGATGCATGATGTCAATGGACTGAATCCTGATTGTACTTTATTTTTTTCTATTTCACAAAATATAACAACGAGGATGGAATAGAGTCCAGACTTTAAAAAGTGCTAATTGGTGAGCCTTTTCTGTGCCCAAATAGAAAACAACAACAACAACAAAAAGACAATAAGAGTGGAGGAAATCAGTCAGATCCCTACTCCTGGTCCATTGTGGCCCCTGAGCTGAGAGCCAGGTTCCTGTGGAGGTTTGGGTTCTGGCTGTGCCTGTTTCTGCTTCTCACAGAGGAGAAGGACGTGTCGCAGCCTGGGACTTTACACTTGTGAAGCAGTCGTAGATGGACAGTCTTGTAATGGGCTCTGAACGTGCCCTTGTTGCTGTAGACCTTTTGGCAGACGTGGCAGGTTATCGGAGATCCACCCCCACTTCCCTGAAGCCCACCTTGTCCTCCCCCAACGCAGCCAAGAGTCTTCTCTCCCACGAGTGCCAACTCCTCACCCCCGGGCCGTCCCACGCCAATCCCATCGCAGCTTTCATCACTGTCCTCCATGGGGAGCGTCTCCTCACCCTCTTCAATTCCTTCCCCTTCATCGCTGCCGGCTCCATCTGAGTCCCAGGAAGATTGTGCACTGCTGCTGCCACGAGGGGGGGCAGAGGAGGAGGTGCTCAGGTCAAGGACTGCCCCATCCTCCCCAGCTCCACCACCTTCTCCTCCTCCTAATCCCTCCATTTCTCCTAAGGGTGACACCTCAGCACTGTCTAGTGCAGTGGACATTTTGCTCATAGGGAAGACCAGGCCCATGCGGTTGTGTCCTCGGAAGATGACGGAGGTGTGGCTGGTTGGGTCTCGATGGGGCAGGTCTCTGTCCCGCTGGTCCTGGCAGTAGTCCAGACCAACAGAGTCTCTGTCTCTGCAGTGGGATGAGGGCGGGTAGAGGATGTTGGCTGGGCTGAAGGATTCTTTGGTCAGTAGCTTGTGGTGCAGGTTCAGATTTGCGCTGTGTCTGCAGACAAAAACCAAATCTGTGTTAAAACTCTATTCATAATATACACATCATGTTTTACCTGATGGAGCTTAATGATCAGCTGACTGAGGCTGTCCACCATAAAACACCAGAGCACCAGAAAAATGCAAGAAACTCAATCTGAATACATTTATCAAGAGAAGAAACAGTATGAGCTTCTCTTTAAACAGTGTTCTGTAAGTCTGTTTCTGTGTATGAACTGGAATGATCCAGATAATCTGATGTGAAAAGCAGCTCTGCTCATAGTTGTGTCTGCATATGCAGACATGTCTACACCTGTGCAGACTCAGATTAGGTGAGTTACCATTAACCTGCTTAATGCACAATTTGACTATTGGACAAAGTAATATTTCACAAAATTGAAATGGAAAACAAAACTGCAGTGGACACCTGGCTTCTGTCTTTAGGACATCTGCTCAGAGTCTGTGAGGACCTGGGTAGATGATAACATTGACACACCGCCGGTGTCGTGTGGGCGTGGTGACTGGCGTCGCTGAACTGCTTCAAAGAATCTTTTATGCGTGTTCACACTGGCTGCGTCATAGAGTTTGCAGGTTACTTGATTTCTCTTCATTATAAATTCATTTCTGATTTATTTTTGACAGAAAACATCACTAAAGTTCTCTGTCTCCACATACAGCTCCTTAAATGGTTGAAAAATATATTTGTATTTTTTCAAGTCTGTGGCATATTCAGATTCAGACTAGACGTAGAAACCATAGTGGAAGGTGTTAGTTTTATGTGAAGTTACTGGTGTGATGTTAATATGACATCAACAGGTCTTTTCTCTGTCTGTTTAGAAATCAAAATGAAAACGAAGACGTTTCGCACACGTATTCCTGGACTTACACCATTCTTGCAGCTACATGAAGGCAGAAAGTATAATTTGATCTTAAAGGTCCAAACTAAAGTAGCTGGTTCTAGCTCCTCATCCCTGCCTGCGCATTCCACTGGTCTGGTGCTAGATTGCTTATCTCCAGGGTGTTTTACCTGCCAACTGAATTAGGATATGAACACTCACAGCACTGCCTCTCACCTGTCACGGCTCCTGCGGGATGGGAATGTAGCGTTGCAGCCGTCCACTGTGCACATGTGCATCTCCTTCAGGTGGACATTTTGGTAGTGCATCTTGACGCTGTATGGGTTCTTAAAGGTCTTACTGCAGATTTCACAGTGGTGCGGTAGATCAGCGTCGGGGTTGAAATGAGACAGCCCTGAGTCACTGTAGTCCTCTACGCAGCCGTCAGATCCCTCCTTATCACGGTCTATGAGCTGGAGAGCGCCCCCGTTTGTCAGCCTATGCTCACCCTCGTCCCATTTGTCATCTGCTATCAATGAGTTTGTGCGCATCCTGTTTTCATTGTCGTTGAGTTCCTGACAGAGTAAGTTGTTGTCACAGTGGTTCTCCATCAGTCTGTTCTCAAAGGGGGAGGATGCACAGGTGATGACCCCTGCTTCAGGTTGCTTCAGCCCGTCATCTTTGTTGTTCCTCTCTGTCGTGTCTCTATCTAGAGTTTGGTCTCTTTCCCTCTCCTCCCCAGTGTAAGCACCTCTCACCTCCTTCTCCTCCCCAGCTGGTTGTGTGCACCCCTGCCCCTCTGCCTGGCCGCCGTCACACTCTTCCTGGTCCCTGCCCTGTAAAGGACCATCATCCTCAGAGCTGCTCCCATTATCCATCTGCTCATCTCGCTCCACTGCCTCCTTCTCTATCTTTATCGGCATGCTTGACTTCCGCGACTTTTTCTTTGGTATTGGTTCTGTCATGCAGTGTTCAGGGGCTGTGATGGGTTTGACGGGTACAGAGGAGGACAGCAGGGGAAGGGAGGGGAGCGCTCCTGGGGTGTTGGCTAGCTCTGCTGGAGTTACCAAGCTGCGGTAGAAAGGCAGGACTGGCTGTACTGTTTTTAAGTTGGGGAAGAGGATGCCGCTCTGGCCCATACTGGGGAATGAGCTGCTGTGGAGCTTCGAGCCAGTGTCCACGTGGCTCACCATGTATGAGGGCACTGATTTATGGCTTTCTGCTGAGCAGACAGGGATGGGGGTTCCATACTCAGGCCTCTTCTCTCCTTGAGAGTTCTCATCAGCAGACATGCTGCCCCGCAGGTCTTTGTCCCGGTTGTTGCGGTTCATCGGCATGTGTAGTCGTGGGTTTGGGTTGGCACTGTGGCGATTGCGGCTGCGCAGCGAGCTGAACACCATGTTGCAGCCCTCGATGGTGCACTTGTGCTTAATCTTCAGGTGCACTGCATTGTAGTGGATTTTCAGCGTGCCCTTGTCATAGAATGTCTTCTCACAGGCATTGCAAAAAACACGGCCCTTTTTCAGAGAGCCCCCCGCACCTCCTGAGACCCCTCCACCACTGCCTCCGTTCCTGTCCAGTGAGCGCAGTTTGCCATCGGGTGACATCTGTGTGACATCAGAGCTCATGGACGGTGTGCATGGTGTAGAGGGCCCATCTGAGTAGTTGTCGCTGGTGGAGAAGTCCTCTGCCTCCATCTTTGTGGTGGTGGACAGACTGTCCATTGGCTTGTCTCCACTTCTGTCCAGATCAGTGAAAGAGACAGAGCTGGAACCAATCAGGCTGCTCTCTGGAGGTCGTGACAGAGGGAGAGGGTTATCCCTCCCCAGACCGTCCCGCCCTTGATCATCTCGTCTCTGACTCTGCTGCTCCACTGACCCGCAGCATGGCTGCTGGTGCTGCTGGTGCTGGTGCTGCTGCTGCAGCGTCCCTGTTGGCGAGCCCAGGAATGGTGTGGGGACAGAGCCTAACAGCTGGAATGGCAGCATGAAGGCCATGCTGTTTATGAAGTTCTCAAAGTGGTGCATGCTGTTGCCACTCAGCTTATCCACTTTGGATGTGGAGAGGTTGGCAGCAGTGCGTGGGGTGTTGCGTTCAATGAAAGTGCGGATGTCTGAGTTGGTGCGGGTGCTTGGAACCAGCACCGCCTGGCCCTCCTTGTCCTGCAGAGCCATCAGCTCAACTATGGACTTGGTCTCACCAAAACGCAAGAACTGCTGCAGCGTGGCAATCTCCTCCTCGAACGTCATGATGGCCCACCGGTCCAGCACCTTCCCCGCCACGTCCTGCAGACAAGGCAGGAATACAGGGAGAGGCAGCACGGTGTAGGATGGGGGAGGGAGGGTGTGAAGTAGATTGAGAAGGAGAGGGAAAGTGATAAAAAGAGAAAGGAGAGAGAGCAATTTCATCATTAGCATCATAAGTGTCTGTTGGGTTGCTCATACATATTCAGTGGGTTAGATGACACACCCTATAAAACAGAATGGCAGGGCAGCTAAATAAAGGAATCAGATGGAGTGTTAATACAAGCGGGCAGCACAGAACCCTGAGAATCCTCATTACACACACACTGTTTCATCTCGCAGGTCATTTCTCTTCATTTAAATCATGTAGGTTTACCCACTGCATTAGAAGCAGAACACGTCTCAGTGAGAACATGCATACCAGCATGCCAGCAGACACGTACACTGATGTACACACTCCCAAAGGCAAGCAAAAATAAATATGTGCGCAAACATACCACACACATATACACCGGTAAGGGAGGGGTGATCAGAAGCAGCCTGACATTGATCAAGCGTCTCCTCTCCCCCTAAAACCAGCAGTAATCACATGTGAGTTCAGGCGTCTTTGAAAGTGAGGAGCGGCTTCGTGCCATAACCGTGATTAATATTTCATCACAGAGCATTCATTGGGCGCCTGTCGAGGATTCTGACTCTACGTTTGCCATTAGAAGAGCTAACATGAATTAAACGCAGCCCAACTTGAATACTTGATGATGTACTAATCGAAATGAGAGCTCGCGCTGACACGGCGCCTGAAGCCCGGGCCTCAGCCGGCTCGGCTTTGGCTTGAGACGAAATCTGAAGGAGAAGACATCATAGTTAAAATGTGGCCGGCACAGTCTGAAGAACCCGCCGAGCTGCTGGAGCCACAGCAATAAGCGGCCACATCACTGGGACACCAAGAGAGATCACCCCCATTCTCTCCTGTCTTTAGACGTGCTCTCCTGACCCATCTTCTCCTCAGAAATTCCCTCTGTCACTCCCATCACATACTCTCACCCCGAGTTTTAGGCTCCCATGTCGGCCTCTGGGCTGTAAAGAAAAAAACTAAACACTTTGATGGAATTGTTTTGAGATGTAAATGAATAATTCAGCTTTGTGGGGAATTGTTTGTTTGTAGCTGGAGACAGAATGTGTTAAGGTTAGCTTAGCATAAAGACTGGCAAAACAGCTAGCATGGCTACGTCCACTGTCCAAACACAGGGCTCCCAACACTTCTGAAGCTGTTCTACATGATGAATCATGAACCTGCGCAAGAGCAGAAATGTAGCAGCAGTTTGTGATTTTATGTTGTGGAACTATTTCTTAATGAACAACAGTGTCTGTGGATCTTAGCACTTTTTTGTAGTGTCTCCAGCTGTAGCTCACATTGCCCGATATTTGACTGGTGAGTTCAGATTCTGGTTTTGGTCTCTGTACAGGCACAACACCCGGGTGTTGGTCTAGAGGTTTGCTCACCTGGAGCACGTATCCTCGTATGTAGTCCTGCAGAGTCCAGTCGAGGGCGTTGAGGATCTGGATGACCTCCTCCTGCTTCAGGACAGAGAAGAGACGGTCCAGGAGGATCTTGAGGCGAATGGGGATGGCTTGGGTGCCATACAGCATCAGGCTGCAGATGTCGAACACCACGTTGGAGTGCACGATCTCCACCTGGCTGCTCTGGTACATGTGGTGCACCCTGAGCTTGCTCAGTGCTGGAATACACACATCAGAATTTACTGGATTAGATTACATGAGTCTGTTCTGATGCCGGTGGTGTTCACAGAGAGGGGGGGGGGAAACAGCAGCTTCTCAAAATGTGAGTGAGAGGAAGAGGAGGTATATAATTTATAAATTCAAGTAATACAGAAAATGTAAAAAAAGAAGTGGTACAAGAGCAAAATTATCCATCACTGTTGTCTGTTGTTGGTGTGCTTATTTACAACATTTGAATTTCCACTCTGTCTCTGAAAACAACACACGGAAATAAGTTTAAATATTGGAAGACTGTATGAGCAAGAAATAATAAATAAGAGAATATTATCCGAAAAAATAAATGACACTATAACTGTGTTATACTATACACTATAACTCCTTCATTAATATTATAAAATGTCAGTGCTTCACAGATTCACTGATACTTTGACTTAACGCTGCTAAAATGTGTGTGTTCATCATCATCAGTGAATATTTTTAGAAACAAAATTAAGGTGATGATGATTTCATGCAGCACCGTCATTAAATGAGTTGACAAATTACACAAAATGTTGGAGACATTAGTGTAATTACTGTAAACAAATGAGCCTGTTGCAGCAGCTGTTTTACTTCCTGTCTCTCAGAGAATAAACAAGAAAGAATCCTGTTTACGACTGAAAGCAGCTTCAACACAGTGGAGCCACATGATGGGCCTCTTTGTCAGTACAAGTATGCATGTACGGAGCAGGTAGGCTGGGTGTTACAACGAAAGTGACACTGATAGAATAAACGTTTTAATTGTCCTCAAATTTTGTCCTTATTTGTCATCAAGTCACAGTGGAGGTGAACAGACAGTCATGGATCCAATGTGGACAAATAAATCTGATGACTTTAAACTTCCAACCTGAGTTTGGTCATATCACCAATGACCTGTGACTTTACTTAGAGCTCAGCCTTTTGTTTTGACTAAATACAAAATGAGCAGTGGATCTTAACTCCTGACAGTAGACTTTCTGTGAATCAGTCTAACAGCAGCCAATCAGGTTGCAGGAGCTGAAGGTAAAAGCTGCATGTGTCAGTGCAGACAGATGACGGATCAGACCTCAGCCCATCACACTGTGATGTTACGACTGTAGAATGACCAATGATTGTGTTACAACAGTAACAAACTCAGACGCAGCCCGTCACTCTGATTTTGAATCTTATTAAATCTATTTGAAAGAAATAAAATACAAATCTGAAGCAGAATTCATTATTTATGTAAATATCTATTATTAACTGTTGCTGTGTTTAAAATTTCAAAATGGTGCTAAAATGGCAAATGCTGCATAACAACCTTTTAAGAAGGGATTTAATAGAGGAGGCTGAGTTTGCCTGTGTGACAGTGAGTCAACAGCTCAGGGGCCCCGTAGGGCCCCGTCAGAAGATCTCCATCAGCCATCAGGACCATAAGGAGATCAAGGGAGCCTGACCATTCAGCAAACAGTAAAATCTTCAAATTGGCTTTCTCCATAAAGGGCTGACAACTCTGGAACACATCACCAGCTGAAATAAACTCCACATATAGATTATAGAAGTCAAGAATTAGCAACAGCGATAAACCCTCTGTGCAACACATTAGTTTCTATAAATTATATTAAATTGCAACGTCCCTATCAAATAGATAAATACACAAAAAAAAAAAAACTAGAACAAAAACTTTCTAAAACTCACAGGGAACCAGTGAAGGGCAGCAAGGATCGGTGTAATGCTGACGCTTTAATGAGAAGGAGCTAAAAGACCCCTTTAACACACAAGACTTAATTGTGAGAGACTTGCAGAACAATAACTTTGTCTAACCTGTTTGCTCTGGATAATCCACAGAACTCCTGTCAACAGTTTGTATTGAATCTTTCCATTGATAAAACAGTTGCTGTCGAGTCATTTCTCTACATTGTGGGTGCAAATTAAAACCATCCACCTCCATTGTGATGGCCTTAGACCCTGGACACATGAACAGTGAGCTCTTACCGTGTGCAACCCAGCCATGTTTGCAGTTTTCACACTGTCTTCTCTTCAGCTTCCCAGGCTTGAAGCTGTCACAGTTACAGTTCACCAAGGTGCAGCAGATAGCCTGTGAATAAAACACATACAACAATCAGTAAGATAAGAAGAGTCAAACAACCAGTCACACTTACTGCCTGTAAGAGTCGCCAATTAACCTAAACCTAACCTGCAGGTCTGTGGATTGTGGGATTCCTCCCACAGTGGGGACCCCGACTGAACAAGGGTTTAAACCCACAACCTTGTTGCTGTGAGGCCACACTGCTCCACCCCAAAATGAGAATATTGTAAATGTCTTGTGTCATTTTATTCACATTTCACCAAAAGTCACTGCGATATACAGTATATGGTATTTTTGGAAAGTGTGAAATCTTCACAGTGTGAGCGGCTGGTAGAAAGCGCCGCTCTGTTTAGGCAGAGCTCTTCTAAACATCTGACAGAGACTTGACATTATTGATGTTCAGCCCACTTTATATTTTGTATATATTTAAAGTTTTAAAGTCACATTTCTATATGTGCAGGACAGTAGCACTCTCATCCTCCTGTAACTGTGTGTGTGTGTGTGTGTGTGTGTGTGTGTGTGTGTGTGTGTGTGTGGTTGTAGCTCTGCTCATCAGACACAGCTATATGAAAAATGTAAAGTCTACAGTCAAGATCGCCACAGAAACTGAAAGAAAGAGCATGATTGCCTTAAGTATTTTTGCTCTCCCTTTGTGTATCACTCAGCACTCAGTGCCTGGTTTACCCTCTGAAAGAAAGAGTATTCTGACCTGTGTGTGTGTGTGTGTGTGTGTGTGTGTGTGTGTGTCAGTAGTGCTGCAGGGCAGGTCTTCTCTACAGTAACAAGAGGTCTCAGACACACCTGGACCAGCAAAACTATCTCAATCAATCAATGCCTAAAGGCACACAAACACAGACACACACACACACACACACACACACAGGTCAGAATACTCTGTCTATTAGCTCAATTGCTAATGGGTTTTATCTTTTGAGGACGAACATGCAGAGGAGCAGAGTGGGCGGAGCTGAGCTGGGCCTCAGACAGAGACTTGGGGTGAGCGACAGTAACGGGTCAAGTTTTGTGTGCAGCTGCTGACTTGGCACCGACCATGCGTAGAGGACTCCGCTGCAGTGACACACTGAAAATGACTCTGCTTCCCCCGTCTCTCCGCCTCGGACAAAAAAACATTTACACACCAGGAATTGAGGGAAAAGCATCATCAGAGTCATGATCAAAGCCGCGTTGTTAGCGCCACATGCTGAAAACCTCAGAGTGGCTGCGCTGCGGCGCCGCTCTCCCTCTGCATCTATAATGCATGATCAGTGGGGTTTTAGTATACATGAGCAGCATGCTTAGCTCCTCGCTGGAGCTTACTCCCTCTCCACGGGCGGAGAAGGAGCAAAAGTGTGGGTGGGTGGATGGGTAGGGGGCCTCCTCCTCCTCATTTAGTCGTTTTCTGGGTTCTGTGCTCGAGGCTGGACTCGTCCTTGAGATCTGGAATCACATTATTTCACCTCACAATAACCCCTCATCATTAGGACATATAAACTGACTGCAGATGAAGGTGGCGGCAGTGAGCTGGCCTTGAAGCACAGTGTGGTAGCTCTGGCCTTCAGTCCCATGACATCCGTTTCTCTCTATCACCCTTTCTGTCGGGTCTCATCTCCAGCTGGGCAGCTCGGCCTCCTCTGGACAGTGGTAAGGTATAAAAACCCTTTTGCTCATCTCTGGGCTTCATAATCCCATCATTACAGAGCACCGAGAACCAACACGACCCAATTAGGCTAATCCCATCCCACTGTGGGCACATACACACCTCCTGCTGCTGCTGCCTCTAATACACATCTCAGTCAAATCACGTGCACACACACACTGACACACACACACACACACACACTCACACAACAATGTACAGAGTACTCGTGGACATTTATCTTAATTAGCAGTTAGAAGTTAGCAGAGAAGAAGAAGAAGAGGAGGCCAGCACTACAGTGGCTCTTGGTGACCCACCCCCTATCCCACACCCCCTCACCACCTCCTCCTGACTGTTGTCACACCAAAGCTGTGGCTGTTAACACACATCAGTGAAGTCAATGACACAAGGACTAATTGTACAGAGCGATGTGGCTGGTCAGTGTTTCTGAAGCCAAAGCTAACACAAGGTCACCTCCTTTATTTCTGTGATGTACAACAGTGTTGCCACAAATCACCTCACCACCACCTCTACACTCACCTTCAATACATTACACATGCCTCTAATTAGCATTTTCATAGTGCACCTACATGTTGTTAAATAAAAGACAAATGGTGCAGGTTTGTTTTCGGACGAACAATTAGAAATGCTATTTTAAATGGCTGTATTATTAATTAGAATCATTCTTTACATTTATGACCAAATACACAAATAGACTGGTGTGTTGAAACTGGGACTGGGAGTTAGCGCAGCGTTAGCATTGTGCCTGAAAGGCAAAACCCGGGGCACAAGAGATGAATTTTAATGCTGCTGCTAGAGAGTGTGTGGTGAAACTTAAAGGCAACCAGATGAGCATTAACATTTTTATGAACTCAGAGCTGCTCTCGTCTGTGAGGTCAAAAAAAAAAAACTTAACTTCAAGTACTGTAGGTTTACTCAGGTCATGTGAAGAGACAACTGAGCGAACTCCAAGCAGAACTGTGATTTTGTAACGTGCAGGGAGGAAATAAATGCTGTTGAAATCACATCCATCAATATCATAGAATAAAAATACATTTTGAAAGTCACTGCATCTGATACTATGAACCTACACTACACAGCCTCGGTTTCTCTCCGTCTCTTAGTCTATAGTGTCTCTGTTTGTATGAATTTGTTTGGTGCTGGCAGCTCCACTTTGTGAATTCACATATTCAGTGAATATGTTTACTGAATATGTGAATTCTGCCGTCAGTCTTCAGTGGCTGTGTTTGTGTGGTTGTTGTTGTGGAGCGTGTGCAGTCGGAGGTCAGGCTGTGTGGGACGGATGGAGGTTAAAGAGGGAGAAGGTGAGGTTAAGAAAAGAGAAAAGTATGAGGTTAAGTGAAGTGAAGGCAGGGGCCACATGAAAACAGCATCTGTATATCATGACAACTCCTGAGTGATAACACACAAACACACACACACACACACACACACACACACACACACACAGACGAGACACTGGTGATGTTTGTGATGGATTTGACTGGCTTCATCAGGTTTAACTATATGTTAACATAATGATTTCTAATTGAATTATTCATGACATGATCACTTTTGCTCCCTCATTCCACTCTGTGCGGTGTAACACTACTATCTAACAATTCTGAAAACACAGTAATAGAATGTAAATGTATGTAGTGACTGGTAGATGCACAACTTCTGGATCTAATGTAGAAAAAGCACAATTTACAATCTGAGCCAGAATCAGACAGAAAGAAAGAAAAACAGCTATGTTCTCCATCCCACCGCTGGGATAACAGCCATAACATCCTTCAGACACACTTGCACGCGCGCGTGCGCACACACGCACATACACACACACACACACACACACACACACACACACACACATACACAAGCAATAGAATGAAATAGTCTTTTCTGGCTCTTAAAATAAAGTCCTGCCATATGTTGTGAGCAGCCACAGAGCTTTAGAGACAGAGCAGAAGTGAACAGCTGCCTGGACAGAGACGGCTCAGGGATGGACAGGACTTGTTGGCCTAATGCGGTGGAAAACTAATCAATTAGCAGCAGCCCTGCACTAACTGACACTCAGTGGGGAAATGAGCAGTGCTGGTGCCAAAGAGTGAATAACAGCCGAGCTCTCAGCAGCTCTGAGGACGAGCGAGCCTGATGGCCGACTGAGACGGGATCAGATTTTACTATCAGCCATTAATCAGTTAACAAGACAATTATGGCTCATGGGAAATAAAAGAAGTGAGAGTTTTCCTGCCGGGAAATAGAAATGGCTAAGATTATTACCATTCACCTGCAACTTAAAACTGACTTTTTGAAAACAGGTGACTTTCCTCAAAAAAACACATTCTGAGATCAGGTGTCATCAAATTAACATTTTGATTTACTGTTATTATTATTACTAATAATTGTTTTCTTTAGGATTTTGGAGAGTTTGTAATATTCACTTTCCCATAAACACTATGCACATAAACATTAAAATCAGTTGATACCATTTTTTACAATGGCACCTTTATGAGAGTTTAATAAGATGTAAGTAATGATTAATAAATAATTTACTCATGTTTTATAAATAAGGTATAAGACATTAATGCGAAAAAAAATCTGAATTTACAGGTTAATGGTTTATGACTGATAAAGCATCAATAAATTATTTATTAACCATGAATAAAACAATTAGTTACAATTTATGAAACCTTTATAAAGGCTGATTTATCAGATAGTGCAGTCTGCGGAATCAAATAGTCATTTAAAAAAAAAAAATAGATTAATGGATGAAATAAAAAAAATCAAATTTTCACTGGTTCCAGCTTCTCACGTGTGTGAATCTGCTCCATTTTTTTCTGTTTTATATAACATTAGAGTTGTCTTTAGATTATGATTTGTTGAACAAAAAAGTCACCTTGGAAACTTGTTACTGACATTTCCTCTGTTTTCTAGCTTTTGACAAAACACATAATTGATTAACTGCAAAACAATCAACAAAATAATTTATAATAAATCAATCATTGCATAAAATATGACATTTACAAAAAAAAATTGCTTTTCATCCATTTAACCTATGAATTTATTTTAGTCATTACCCATTTTAAAAGTTATAAAAGGGACATGACGTGAGCAGTTTACAGAATATCAATTGAACTGAAATAAATTTAGGATTGTAATAAAAAATCCAACAACAACAGCAACTGAACAACTAAACCTGTTCAACAGTTTCATTATTCAATATTAAAGGGCAGCATATATTGAAATGGTCAAACTGAAGGAAAACAAAAAGAAGAATAAAAACTGATCAAGAACAGCTGAACATTCACACACAGACGCACACAGCAGAAATAAATGTTGTCTCCAGCCTGAGCACAGAAACACTCAGGAATGTGGAGGGAGGACGGTGCTGCTGGTACCACTCTGATTTCCTGCTAATAACACAGACCTCCACCAATAAAACCTCCTTCCAACTGCGTCTGCACCATGTGTGTGTGTGTGTGTGTGCGCGGTATGAGTGAAGAACATAGTCTCATGAATAAATCACGCCTTGGAACAAATTGTGTGTGTGACAGCGAAGTAGTAAAATGTTAATTGATGACAAGTGTTAGTAAAAGTGAGGTTAGAAAACATGAGCAACTCAGCAGGCGACGTGATCCCGCCTCAGCTGATGATTTAACGCCATTGCACTGAGGAAGAGGAAGCAGCAGATCCAAACTCTTCACTTGTGATTTTCTCTAAAATCATTACATCAAGTTTCAGATGAAACACTTAGCTTTTTATATACAGACCCTGAGCTATGAAGTCGTCCAGCCTGCGTCCATTTAACAGCTGCCTTTAAAGTAAACTGCATTTCAGTAGTAGTTTTTAAAATTAAATTAAATTAAAAAAAACTGTGTGAGCGTTCCTTCAACACAGCACTGAGGCTGAAAAGTAGAAGACAAATCCAGGAAAAACCTGTGCGAGTGCAAGTAGTGACAGGCTGAGTTTGAGCCTATTAAGAGTCCATACAGCCCAAAGACAGCGTGAAAAACTCATTATTTCAAACTGATCCAGCAGTCAATCACCACACACACACACACACACACACACACACACACACACGCACACACACACACACACACGCACACACAGCAGAGAAAACAAACAAAAAGGTAGCAGATCTTTACCTGAGTGTCCATGAGAAAGTGGTTGTCTTCTTTAAGGAAAAAAAACCTTAAATGACAAAGAGATGAGCTTGTGGGGTGGAGGTGTGGGGGGTGGGTGGTGGAAAAGTGAGCCAACGTTTGGTTGGCTTCCTGGTGTCTGTGGCTCCCTGTTAGGAACTTAGAGGGAGTGTTTGGCTCAGAGAGGGAGTAAATGAGGGAACATGTTAGTACACTGAGTCTGAGAGAGTTTGGCTCCCAGCTACGCTCTGATTAATATCAGATCTCCCTCTCTGCTCACCAGCCTCTTGACAATGTTGTCACATCTGGCTGACAAATCCTCACAAGCCTTTTTGGTGGCAGCGCAGAGCAGGCTGCTGCGTGTGTGAGTGTGTGTGTGTGTGTGTGGAGTTTGGGGCTGTTAAGGGGGTAGGTTGGGGCCAGGAGGGCGGATCACAGCTCAAGGAGACACTGAAGGGGGTAAAAGACTGGAGCAGATACATACGCGCGCGTGTGTGCGCGCGCTCACACACACACACACACACACACACACACACACACACACACACACACACACACACACACACACATCCATCCTCTCATGGATGGACCATCATGAACCTAATGAAGCTGACGAGGTTGGCAGGCTACAGTCGCGACTCTGACACACAAACACAGCACCCTGGGGCCCTGCAGCACTAAAGAAGAGCAGAGAGACACCCACAGAAAGAGATGGAGGTAGAAAGAAGAAACAATAGACAGACAGCCTGAGCTGCAGCAGGAATGAAGATGGGACATGACTGTGTTAGAAGAGAGCTACACAAGGCCATTCAACTGTCTCTTACACACACACACACACACACACACACACACACACACATGCGCACGGGCGTCTACATCACTCTCATGGATTGGTAGAGTAATGACCTCACTCATCAGAAAATGGAAACGGCGACTTGTTAGAGGAAGAAAATACAAACCTCACTTGTGGCAGAGCTCAGTCATGATTCAATACATTATTAAATGTTCAAAATATTCGTTTCATAATGGAGATTTTTAATCTGAACTTAAACCTTATTTACCTTAAACCACTGATGAAATATTATAGAATCACAGCAGCCAATGAGATGTATCAGTGCAGTCTTATGAACATCAAAGTTAATAAATGTCATCAAAAAGTCTGAAAAAGTCAGTGTCTCAGATTTATATGAATTAATATAAAATGTGGTAAAACAATTCAGTCCTTCTTTCCTAAATGAAAGAATCAGCTACTGCAGCTTCACAGCTCTGATCATCACACAGTTTCTGCTCAACCTGCACTTAATTCATCACATTTATTTTCACAAGTTAAACTGCGGCCTGTTCAGATGCTGCTCCGCTCTGACATGCAGCCATCTAACAGGGAATACACCACAACTGTTTCTCCTCCAACTGTTTAACACACACACACACACCACACACACATACAGGCACGGAGAGCTTGTTTTGCTGCTACCGACACCACCACTACACAGACAGCTCAGCTAATTGTTACATTATGGCTGCAACAAAACATTAGGCTATTATTAAATTACATTCCAATAGGCTGTGGCCAGAGGCTACAGGAGGCCAAAGAAGGCTACACAAGGCCAAAGGAGGCTACAACAAGCTACAGGAAGCCGCAGGAGGCTACAAGCTGCTCTGCTTTCCAAAACTAATGACAGACAGATGGACAGATGTGTGGATGGAGAACAGGCCCAGGTAAGACCTGGGCTCTCTCTGCTAAAGTTTATTAAATAGAGTAGAAAAAAGAAAGAATGGAAGTATGGAAAAAATACAGACAATAATTTAAGAAAAGAGGATGAAACAGAAGAGAAAAGAAGCATTTTCTAAAGCGAAGGAAGCCTGAATGATTGTCAGTTTTTATGGACATTGTCTGTGGTGTTGTTGGAAGGCATGTGAGGACAATCGCACAGAGAAGGCGGCAAACTCATCTCATTCTGACTTCTTCATTAGTCACATAAGACAGACACATTTCAAGAGTCTGAGAGCGACTAAAACACAGACATGTTTGATTTTTGGATCAGTTTTCAAAACTTTCACAAACTCTCAATTTCTAGACGCTGGATTTGAGTGTTCATTTATTCTTTGATGAGACTGTCCTTAATTTAAATTCACATTTAGTCAGTTTTAGACTATTTTACTCCGACATTTCACATTTGAGAACTTTGGCCCCTTTTGCAACATGAATAAAAAAAGGGTTAGTTTGCAGGAAAAAATAAATTCTCAAAAAAACAAACAAACAAAAAAAAAAAACTCATATACAAGACCTGAATTTTGGCACTTACACCAAAAAAATGACAGTGAAACAGAAGCCTATAGATAACTGTGTAGCAACAAATCCTAAAGCAAATATATATACATATATATATATATATATATATGTATATATGTGTGTACAATCAAAACTACACCAGCATGTCATACATAAACTAACAAATGCACATCTACATTATCATAAATTATAAAACATCTCTACACATCTCAACAGTAAAGTCTGCTCCTGCCTGTCACTGCGATCCACATGAACTCCCTCCAGTTTGTCTTTGTTAAAGCCGTCCTGATCCTGTGTGGAGGCAGTGTGAAAGAGAAGAGCTGAGCAGACAGAGAAGAGCAGTGAAAAGCCGTCTCTCTTACCTCGGCCATTATCATTTAGTCAGATGTTTCCAAGGATACCGTGGAGTTTGCCATTCCCTGCGAGTCCCACAAAACAACTGCCTACAACTCTCCTGCCCGCACAAGTACTAACGCAAAAGAGCCATCACACCCAGCAGCGTCTCCTCCAACAACACAGACACACATGTACTCTGCTGCTCTCTGCTCTCACACACCAAGACACACCGAGCCACCAACACTCACTCTACTAAAGAGAGAAGTCACTGTGCTTTTACTCTCACTACACACACACACACACACACCAAACACACACACACACACTCCTCTGCTTTCTTTCCTCTCATGCTGTCGTGGACTGGCTCTAAACTACTCAAGATGTTGAGTGTGTGTGTGTGTGTGTGTGTGTGTGTGTGTGTGTGTGTGTGTGTTGAAACTGGGCACAGGGGGCTGGAATGAGATCCTCCCACTCGGCATTCTCACCTCAGGAGCTGCCTGCTCCCTCCCTATCCTGTGCACACAACACACACACTTGCATGCACACATAGAGGTGTACATGCTCTTTCACGCATGCAGACACACACACACACACACACACACGTCTACCCCCTCAGAGTCACAGGGCAGTCCCCTCACAGCTGGCTGGAAGAGGGCATGACACTCATCTTTCACAGAGATTTGATCAAAAGGAATCACAAAGGCTGGAGGCTCTCCTAATGCAGTCAGGGGAGACTCTCCCTCTTCTCCCCTCTCTCTCTCTCCGTCTGAGTAATGCCCTAAATGAACGCTACCCCTTTCAGTGCACACAGCCCAGTGTGTGTGAATGTGTGTGTGTGTGTGTGTGTGTGTGTGTGTGTGTGAGTGTGTGTGTGTGTGTGTGAGTGTGTGTGTGTGTGTATGTATGTGTGTGTGTGAGTGTGTGTGTGTGTGTGTGGATTCACCTTAACACAGTCCTGTGAACAGCCTCCATAACAAGTTATGCCTTGTGCTGTTAGGAATGTGTCAGTGTCTGTGCTGAGTGTTTCTCTGGAAGAGGGGGACTTCACACATGACAAAAATTAAACCTGTGTTATCTTTAGGAGTATGTGCTCCTCGGGATGGGATCAAACCTCAACACTGTTTTAGAACAGACTGAGATGATCATTAAAAACTTTTAAAGAATGCTTTTACAACAGCATCTCAACTTTAACTTATTTTAAGTTTGCAGGAAAAAAATGTAAATATATCTCAACGTAAGGAATCAAAAAAAGAAGAAATTACTAACGTACAGCCCCTTGTTTTACAGCTACATACATGTGGCAGAACAAATGCAGTACCCATGGTAACAAAGGAGGCATGTGTTTGGAGCTTCACATAAATCATACAGTGAATATAGGAAATAAAAAAGAGCAGATCCTGTTTTCCTCCAATTGAATCACCATAAAAACAAAAAGGGAGTTTTGCCATGTTGATTGGATGGAGGATAGAGATGGAAGAGGTTCACATCATGTTTGTGTGACTGGTCATATATTAAAAATTATATATATTATATGTTAAAATAAATTAATTTTGGGATTAATCATCTTGAACAACTAACTTTGGGTGATTAGAGGCATTCATATTTTTTTTGTTTTTTTTTTCCTTAACCTTTCAGACTTTTCAAAAATACATATTGAAGATCAAGATCAAAGTCAATCTGTTAACTGACTGAGTTAACCACAGGTTGACTCTTGCCTTTGATACTGTTACACCTTTAAAAATGGTAACTGTGACACAAAGACATGAGAGAGGAGCTTTTAAAGTAAATGTAAATATGTTTGTTTTGATTTCCATAAGTGTGTGTCTGCTCAGCTCATGGTGAATTCATATAGAGGAGAGCTTAGTTTACTGTTCCGTTTTTGTGCTCTTTCTTCCCTCACATCTCTCCTCTGTGTCAGAAGCGAAGCTCTGATGATTTTAGCCATTAGAAGCATCTGTTAATCCACAAATTACACAGCAAGTTTAAACAGGTACACCTGGTCTCTACCCGTGGCAGCTTAAGGGGGGG
>NW_019525337.1:1488554-1494602 GCF_002814215.2 Seriola lalandi dorsalis
GGGGGGGAGGGGGGGGGCAGGTGGAGACACACTTTAAAGGTTCACTGAGTAGAAAGTGCAAAACAGAGTTTCCTTCGTTTTTTTTTTTTTTTTTTTTTATGAAAACCTTAATATACCCAGAGATTCAACTTCACAGCATGTTTCTCACACTCCTCAGATTCATGTATAATCTCATTTTCATACTTCCTGTCTTTCTCTGGTCAGTGCCTTGCTCAAAGGTAACTCAACTGAGCTGAAGTGCTGCAGCGAGGGAAGAATCCACCCACTTTCTCCTGGTGAGGAGCTCAACCTGACAATTCTCCAATCACAAAGTGGCTTCTCTAACCTCCAGGCGAGCAACACCCCCCTGACTTGACATTCAGAAATTTGCCGAGCAGCCTTGCTAACTGATAAAAATGCAGCTAATGGCCCTTGAAGTTGGACATTAAAACTGCATTACTTTCCACAGGAGATCAAAGCTGTTCTTATTTGTGAAAAGCTCAAAATGTTATGAGGTTACATATATGGATAAGAGACATCCCGTCAAGGCATGTAACGCCCTCCACTCTCCTGCAGTTGTCCGGGCAGGCAGATCGTCTTACCAGCCTTGTATTTATTCCATACCTAAGGGATGCATACCAAACACTGCCCCAGACCTGGCCTGGATTAGGTCTGCGCTGCTTGTCAGATTGTTGCTCCCTGGGCTGGAGCACTGCAGACGTGTTTGCGCCCCTAGCAAATAAAATACATGTGCAGCAGAACAGGTCATGCTGCCTACTTACATGTCTGTTATTAGCCTTCCTGCAGGGAAGAGGGAAAGGGGCTTGAGTGGTTGAGCAGATGAGCAGCTTTGGGAGACATTACACACTCCCTTACACTTTCTTAATTTGATGAAGCCAAGTAACATACTGCTGATGTGTCAACCTGCAGTCTGGCTTCATTGGTTTGTCAGTCATAGATTTACTAAACTGTAAATACCTTTTGTAGGAAACATGATTGTGACTGGATACATTTAAAACCTCATGAGGAAATGTTGGTAATTTACATATTTGTAAAATGTTCACGGACTACTTGTTTGTTTTCCACCATATTATCTGATCTCACAGCTTTATTAAACTGTTTCCTGGTTCTGTTCTGACTGTCACAGATCCTGGATCAGGTCAGAGATCCTGGTCTGGTTATATCATATAATAAAGAAAAAGTTCACAAACCTTTTTATTCACCTTTAACCTAAACCACCATGTTTCACTAACATGACCTAACCAAAGAGCAGCTGTTGTCTAAATCTAACCACATACACATCTGGATGCAAACCCTGGTCTCTGGAGCAAAAGTTTCACACACCCACCAGCCACACAAACCAAGAGATGCAACACTTTGTCCATTCAAATAAATATGTTGCCAATGAACATAATGATGATAAAGATGAAATGAGATTAACTTTCCAACAAAATGTAGTTGCTGATGTAGTTTAAAATGTAATTTCTGGGGGACAGTGTTGGTCACCTGTGAATGAATTTTTTTTTTTTACTATTTGATCTTCACATGGTAACTGAAACGTTGTCACAACCATAAAACAATCACAGAAAAATCTTTTAATTTTTAATTTCAATTTTATTGTTGATACATTTTCTTGATTAATTGATAAATCATTTGGTCTATTAAATGCCAGAAAAGAATAAAATTACCATATCAAATAAAGAAAAGAGAGGCTTCAACCAAAAATGTTTTCTGGCTTAAATGTTTTTTAGATTATCAAAAGTATTGCTGATTATTTCTTTGTCCGTCGACAATAGATTAACTGATTAATCATGGATGTAATATCTAATTTCAGTACAGAAATCTTGTCATCCTCTTAAATGGCCTCAGTCATGTATATCGGGGTGGGGTCAAATCTGAAAATCAACATGTGAAATTAATAATTATAATCAAAGCTGTAAAAAAAAGAGAAAATAACTATGATTCTATGAGGACCATTTCTTTTTTAATATTTACATATTAGTACATTTTATTAATATCAAATTAATAGGGCAGTCTTGTTTAGCACTGATTTCACTCGCACTGCCAGTAGTCCCTTGTTGCTGACCTCCGTATCGAGCAGAACCTGTCCCAATATAGCACCACTGCAAGGGAAGCAGTGTTTTTTTTCTTAATCTTTGTGTGTGTGTGTGTGTGTGTGTGTGTGTGTGTGTGTGTGTGTGTGTGTGTGTGTGTGTGTGTGTGTGTGAGATCCAAGTGTTGACCTGCCTTTCCTCACTTTAGCTGACAGTAAAAAAGGCCAAAAGGGGAGCTATTGCCTCCCCGCTCCCTGCAAACTGTCCGTACCAGGCTCCGGTCACCACGCCAAATGGCCCGAGGTTTACCTGTCACTCCTTGCCATCATTCAGTGCAGTCACTGTAAATCACTCAGAGCACAGAACAACCCATATAGAGCAGAGCAACCTGAGCTGATGAAAGTTGTGTGTTACGACATTATAGGACTCATCTGTTTACTCTTGTGTGATGCAGTCCTGCAGCAGTGTGTATGTGGTTATGTGTGAAGGAGATGGAAAACGATGTAACAAGAAAAAAATTGAGGAGAGCGCTTTCACCATGCAGCGAGAGGGGAGGTCAGGACTGTTCATGTGTGTGGGAGGCGCAGGGCTTTCATAGAGATTGGTTTTATATAAAACAGCATTAGTGAAAGCAGAGCTAGCCACTGAGTGCACTTCAAATTTAACACAAGACCACAGGATATTAGTGCTTACTATGAATATATTCTTCTCTCTTTAGTTAGTGAGTGTAGAGTGTAGAGGACATAGAAGTAAATGTAAATGGGAGACACAGTGATGGTACCTTACTCCAAGCACACGTGGCAAATCAGCTACACAAATATGTAAAACAAAGTTTGTGGATGTCAGTTTTAAAAGAATCACTGATTACATTTAAGAAGTAGCATCTTTATTTTTGTTGCTAGGATTCACTGCACACATTTCTGCACAAAAATCCCTTGACAGTGACTGTGTCCAGTGTTTCGTCTTCCATGGATTTGGTTCCTTTAGGTGGCGTTTAGCTCCGTCTCTGCAATACATTCCAGAAGCTGCAGAGAAACTGAGCGCATGACACATAGCTTCATGCGCACCAGAGGATCTGCTTTGTTTGGAACAAAGGTAAAAGCTTTAATAAATATGAACTGTTGTTGTGTTGTTGTGTTGAGCCGTCCAGCACTGCACAGAAGAGGGGGTTTTTGTTCAAAAGGCCAAGACCACTGGAACACCAAAACTTTAGCTTGTGGGCTAACAGGTTAGCATCTAAGGTAACCCGATTAGTAGCATGTCATCACAACTCTCTTTTCTTCCACATCCACAAACACTATCTTCCAACGTCAACTTATTATTATCAGGAGATATCAAGGGTTATTGTTAAAGAACAGAAATAAAAAATAAATGATACTGGATTGTTCATCATTATCATTATTATTATTATCATTATCATTATCATTATTATTATTATTATCATTAATATCATTATTATTATTATTATTATCAATTATATTATAGTTATTGTTAGTATTATTGTTATTCTTCTTATTATAGATTTTTTATTAATTTGCATTGTCATGAATGTCTCTGAGATTTCCTTGTTTCCAGAACAGAAACTGAAAATACATTTTCAGATTGTTCACTTGTCCACTCACTCACTCACTATATAGTGTTTGCTACGTAGAAGACTCACCAAGGGTTGAGTGCAGACAGTAGTTGGACACTACTTGGATAGTAAATTGCTGCATCATGGTAGGCTATATCATTATCTCTGTCACATAAACAAACACCAGAGCAGCTTCATCACATATGAGGCAAAACACATATAATGTATGCTGTCTCACAATAGGTGCAATGTTTACACAGCTTTCATGTTTTATGTTTGTTTTAAATTTGTGTTGTTCTACAGAGGAATCTTTCCTCTATTTTTGTCAGTTTGAGGAGTATTATTCTCGCCAGGCTCAAAGTGTAATAAATTTACATTAGCTAGCAGCTGACATTAGCGCCTAACCTGCAAAACTACTTTTTCTTTTACAGTACTTACATTAGACAGGCTGCAATGGATGATGGTCTAGCTCGATCGATGTACAACTGCAGCTGTGTCCCAATTCGGGGGCCACATCCACAAAGGCGGAACTGAAATAAGACGCTCTGGTATATAGAGGATTTTCGCTGTGCGGCAACAGCTGTCCAGATGTTCCTTACCATTGCCTTGCAAAGCACAGTTACTGTCACCTAGCCACTTTGACAATACATACCTTTTTTTAAGGTTTTAAGGTCCTTGGTTTTAATAGTTGTACTGTTAGCTGTTGAACTGAGCAGAAACACAATACGTACATTTAATAGTGTGATCCTCAGGCTCTCTGTTTGCTTTCATTACCAGTGCGCAATGAATCTTGGGATATGTTGGGCCACGAAGGATCCACCTGTTGGATCAAATGCAGACTTAGAAGAATGTGGCCCCTGAATTAGGACACAGCTTACATTTTGGTATGAACTATACAGTGGATAAAAGTCACGGTTGAAAATTCAAACAGCACTACAAAATGGATGATTCACCATAGTGGACTCAATAGTGGGTGAATGATTGTTCTGAACAGAGCCTGAGATTTAAAAAAGTGGGTAGACTTACTAACTAGCAAGTTGTGTGTCATTTAGCTTAGGTTAGCCTAAACCAAAGTTTTAACAATTCAGTCAGGAAGCAGCTCACAGTCAACAAGCGGTGTCCTCTGTGTGAACTGGGACAGGCCTCAATTATAGAAAGTATAAAAAAGCTAGATAGATAGCTACATAGATAGTTGATTTATCCCCTAGGGCAAATTCAGGTGTCTGGAAGCTCATTAGTAATAATAATAATAATAGTTAATGATAAATAATAAACTATAATAATTAAATTAGTCCACAGTGTTCTACAGCCTGATGGCAGTGGGAACAAAGGATCTCCTGAACCTCTCTGTTCTGCAGCACAGTGAGATGAGACATTCAGAGCTGTTTCTCTGTCCTGCCAGAATATTGTGGAGAGGGTGGACTCCAGACTCCTGCCAAGCACAGACCTGAGCCTCCTGAGGAAAAAGAGCCAGCTCTGCCCCTTCCAGTAGATGGAATCCGTTATCAGGGACCAGTCCAGTTTACTGTCCAGGTGCACACCTAGGTATCTATAAGTGTGCACCACCTCAATGTTCTTCCCTTGAATGTTGACTGGCTGAAGGGTGGGCCTAGACCTCCGAAAGTCTATGACCATCTCCTTGGTCTTGGAGGTGTTCAGAAGGAGGCAGTTCTTGTCGCTCCATTCACTGAAGGCCATCATCAGATCCCTGTACTCCTCTTCCTGCCAGTCCCTGATACACGCCACAATAGCTGTGTCATCCAAGTATTTCTGGATGTGGCAGGACTCAGAGTTGTATTTAAAGTCAGCCGTATAGAGGGTAAACAGTAATGGAGCCAGAACAGTCCCTGTGGAGCCCCAGTGCTCGAGTGCTTGAGAAATCAAAGATCATAATCCTCATGTAACTACCTGGCTCATCCAAGTAAGAATGGCCTGGTGGAGCATGTAAAGGATGGCATCTTCCACTCGAATATGTTCTTTGCAGGTGAACTGTAGGGGGTCTACTGCATGTTCAACCTGTGGCCTCAGAAGGTGGAAAAGCAGCTGCTCCAGGGTCTTCATGATGTGTGATGTGGGGGCCACTGGTCTGTAGTCACTTATCTCAGCCGATCGTCCTACTTTAGGGATGGGAACAAGACATGATGTTTTCCACAGGACCGAGACCCTCCCTGTTTGTAGACTTACACTAGAACGGCCATGACTGCTTTTCCAGGACGTAGCCTCTTGAGCTCCGCCCTCACCTCTTCTGTTGTAAAGGACAGGAGACTTGACCCCAGTGTGGAGGGAGTTGCAGCTGCAGTGTCAGGTTGTGGAGGAGATGCTGTAGGAGAAGCTGCAGCTGAAGCAGTGGGAGAGAACAGGTGAGGCTGTGTCAAACCTGTTGTAGAACAGGTTGAACTCATCGGCCTTGTCCACATCACCTGATGTTGCCTGGCTGTTCTT
>NW_019525337.1:1494652-1495567 GCF_002814215.2 Seriola lalandi dorsalis
TACTGGACTGTTGCTAAGCAACACAAACATTTTCCAGACCAGCACAGTGCACACTAGCTTGCTGATTTGTCTACCCCTTACCTCAGGTGTGCGCTGAAGTATCCAGGCTTCTTCCCTTCATCCTCTCCTGAACTCCAGACATCATTTAATACAAATGTTATTTCTGGAAATAGTTTCATCTTTGCAAAGTTTGTTACAATCTAAGACAGATAACGACCATGAATGTAACGCTGATTAACAGTTAATAGAACACCTGTAAAGCGGAGTGATACATGTGGTTAAAAGTCCCAGTGCTGTTATACTCTATAGCAGCCGTCATGGAATGACTCTCATCCAATGGACTTACTTCAGAACTAACAGTTGTATAATTGTCTTTATCAGGACCAGAATTCCAGTCCAATCCTTCCCAACGATGGAGCACCTGCCTTTTCTTCTGCGTCTGGCTTCATCAACCATCAACAACCACATTACAGTAACACCTTGGAGTATTATCCCTGCACAGAACACATATTGTCAATACTGTGATCTTTTGCACATCCTGCCCAGCAGTTTTGTAATTCACAAAACACTTTTGTATATAGTTATAGTATTTTTGTGTAGTACCTTTTTCATTGTTTTATTTTTATATATATGTATCTATGTATATTTGTCTTTTTTACTGTTGTAGTATTTTACCTTTTTATTGTTATTTCCTACACATTTATTTATTAATTTTTTTCATATAAGTATATTTTATACGGCACCAAACACCAAGTCAAATATATTGTAAGTGAAATCCTACCTGGCAATAAACTTTCTGATTCTGCCTTTGTGATGATGTGATCATCTTTTCCTCATGCTGCTGTTGGGACTCATCATTCATCAGACCAGATGTTTCTTTGCTCCGCTGGACAAAGGAACTCACACTCCACAGTT
>NW_019525337.1:1495617-1515617 GCF_002814215.2 Seriola lalandi dorsalis
TGATGTTACTGGTGATCCAGGGTTTGTTGTTTGGAAAGCAGTGTACAGTTCTTGCTGGTATTACAGTGTCCATTCAGAAGTTAATGTAGTCCATGGTTCAACCAATTCCCTTTTCCCTTGTGGGACAGTCAACATACTGAGTGAAGCCAGTCAGGTGAGAGGTGAGAGTGACATGGTTAAAATCCCCTGATATTGCAATGAATGCATCAGGGTGCTGGGTCTGTACTCTCGCAACAGTCACATCAGTCAATGACGTCACACATGACTATTGCAATTTAGATTATAAATGATAATCACAGAATGTTCTATTTTTATGTATTTGTTCCTATAAAGATAGACACCAGTTAAGATAAATCCAGTAGTGGCAGTGAGACAGTGCAGCGTAGTCACGTCTCCTTTACACTCATTCTGGGATTGATGATCTGTGGGAAGTTTAATAGGAAGTACTTATAATCTTGTTGTACAACTACTGACAGTGTTGGAAACCACTGCCATCTATCTGTCACACTCACTTTCTATGCAGGCATTAAACATATGAGTCACCATTAAATGTTCATTTCCATCCAGTTGTGAGAATCACATGTACGGTCATCTGTGATGGGGATGTTCTCCAACATGACTCATCTCAGCTTTTGGGTCTAAATTAGAGCTGTTGAAGTGGAGAAGGGTTTTGGGTGGAGGAGTGGAGGAGTGGGGCATGTTCTGGAAAGATGTCTTCCCAATATGAAGAAAACTGATGGCGGCCAGCTGCCTGTCTGTTCAAACTACCACTGAAACAGTGTGAGGATGTCTTTCAAAAGGACACATTGGACACACCTGTAGGTAAAAGCATTAGCACAAACTCCTACAAACACACACGCACACAATCACAACTGAATGCCGAGCCCTAACCCTAAATCCATGTCTTAACCTTTAAACAGCCATTTTAACTTGTTGGATCCCCACAAAGCTGTTGGACCCCACAAGTATAGGAGGGTCCTGGTTTTCATATCGAACGAATACAGTAAAACAAGTCCACACGCGCGCAGGCGCACACACACACACACACACACACACACACACACACACACACACACACACACACATGCACACACACACCAACACACAAATATGTATGATTTCAAAACAGACATATCAAAATTTCCTTAACAACCTAAGATTAGGTACTTCTGAAGATGAAGTTTTGCAATATTTCTTCCAGAACACTGAGTACTGTAGAAACAGGTAAACAGTAGCTGTGTCCCAATTCAGGAGCTTCATCCCTCTGAGGCTGCAGTTGAAGACCGACATCACAGGCTCCTTCAAATAGAAAAAGAAAAGCAGCCTTCTCTTCCTGGGCAACGAAGGATCCAACAGGTGGATCCTTCGTGGCCCAACATATCCCAAAATTCATTGCGCGTCGGTAATGAAAGCAAACAACAAAACAGAGAACCTGAGGATCACACTGTTAAATGTAAGTATTGGGTTTCAGCTCAGTTCAACAACTAACAGTACAACTGCTAAAACCAGGGGCTTTAAAACCTCAAGGCTTTGTGAAAAAAAGTTACATGTAGTTAGGCAACAGTAATTGTGCTTTGCAACGCAACGGTAAGGAACAGCTGGTGACGCACAGCGAAAATCTCTGTATATCAGAGCGTTATATTTCAGTTCCGCCTTTGTGGACGTGGCCCCTGAACTGGGACACAGTTGTAGTTCTACATTGATTGAGCTAGACCACCATGCATTGCAGCCTGTCTAATGTAAGTACTGTAGAAGAAAAAGTAGTTTCGCTAACAGGTTAGGCGCTAATGTCAGCTGCTAGCTAATGTAATTTCATTACACTTTGAGCCTGGCGAGAATAATACTCCTCAAACTGACAAAAACAGAGGAAAGATTCCTCTGTAGAACAACACAAATTAAACTGATTACATCAACGATCAGTGATAATGATGATTAAAAACACAGGAGGCATTTAAGTTAAAATGGACAGTGAAAATTAGATGATTTTTTTATTGACAAATACACTAAAATGTCTTTAGTTTGTATTGATCAAAACTAGACTAAAACTAATAATTTTCAAATGACTAAAATGCTAATAAATGTAAGTGTTCATCAAGCTTAATCAAAATTAGGTACATTGATTGAAGATACACATATATATATACACGTCCAAATCATCCACATTCCTTACCTGTTTATACTACAGCTGTGGACACTTCCTATATTTCATAGTGTGTGAAAAAACATTTATTAAGTGATTATACTGGTTATCGTTAAATGCCAAAATCAAAATTACTGAATAAGTGGTTATTCACTCTTTATACTGTTTCAACCTATTTCCATTGGAGTCAGTTCAGTGATCATGTTGGTAAAATGTTTAAATGCATGTCATCACATGACTGAGATATTGCATCAGATAAGATGGTGTCATTCCTACCACTCCTCAGGTTTTGTAACCTCTGTGTGCCCATCGCTGCCATCCCATGGTGTGGCAACAGAGCATTCAGCCGGTGGATAGTTTAATATAGCTGCTCCCTTTCCCCTCATCCTTCATCCCTCCATCCCTCCGTCTCCTCCCAGGAGTCTGGTATTGATCAGACATGTCCACATTAGAGGGAGGGGAGATGCTTTTATGATAATCCACCCAACCTCCCCACCACTCGTAATGGCTGCATTAGACACTCATCCACTCCGCACCCGACACCTGGCCCTCGCTCTCCTCGGACTTACTGTTTGCATTACAACACTGTTTAATGGGCTCTTTAAAGGGGCTGAGGGGGCTTGGGGCAGGGGAGGGCAGGAAACTTTCCAAGAGTTTCCAGTAGATGAGGACCTAGCAAGGAGCCACTGGGAAGGTCCAGTGCTAGAGTGATAGATGGCACCAAGTTGAAGTGGAGGGTGGAGGGAGGGAGAGTGGGGGTCCATTACCTATTACTGAATGCTCTCTCTGTCTAGCCACACTGCTTGGCTGGCTGTCTGATGGCTAACAAACTCTGGGAAGTGGAGCTTTGGATGAGTGTGTTCTTTGACTGGTCCCAGACAGAGGGCAAATCAATAGCTCTCTCTCTCTCTTTACTTTCCAGTCAAGACAATCCAGATACTTTCTAACACAAATGTAAAGAATCCGTCAATGAACGTGCCAAAGCTGAAACTAAAGATCTGGGTAGGACACCTGTGCTGGTACGCACTGGTGCTAACAGGAATAGTATTAGTGCATGATGGGCATTATTTACCAGGCTGGCTGCAGCAGAAAGGTGGGGCACTCAAGGAAAAAAATACAAGGCCAAAAAAAGTAAGGAAAAAAGAAGGAGAGAGAAAGAGCCACCTGGACACCATCAGTCTCAGCAAAGGTAAACATCTCGACATTCCTCCTGGCACACTGGCCTACAGGGGTCAAAGGTCATGATGACAAACGAGTGACCCAGGAGCCCTGAGAGGCCAAGAGAGAAGCCTCTGGAATCTCTCAGCAGGGGGACGGGGGACACAGACACATTCACCGGCCCAGGAGCCATGAATAAAAGGATAGCAAGCTACAAGGTCTCAGGGCCACTATGCAAGACTCAACCTGTTCCTCTTCCAAGAAAAAAAAACAAAAGCCAATATGAGCACACATGCACAAACAGAACACCAGAAATATGTTGGACTGATCCCCAGATCTCCCTCTCAGTCCCCACTATTTCCCTTTTTACCCCATATGGAAGTTAATGCTGAACTATCATATTTTTCAAGAACCCGAACTTGTCAGGTTCAACAGTGGCCCATTACAGATGTCAGACTGGAGCAAGCAAATGTGTTTACAAGTTAAATCACCTCAGATCAGAGGAAAGGATAGGAAACGGGTGTCACTGGAAAGCCCTTAGACAAATTGTAGCCTAAGCTTTTAGTTGCAGCAGGACTTCAGTTGTAACTAAGGAATGTGTAATGACAATATTTCATGTGTAAGGAATGGAGGGTATGTGAGGGGGTCTGTGGGTGGTGATGATAAGGCACAACTGAAAGCTGTATTAGACTCCTCCCAGGTGTCAGCTGTCAATACTACAAGCATTAATGTTTGTATTATGCTGGGTCTTTGTGAGATGTTTAAACACAAACGTATTTACAGTGTTCCAGCATTAGCCCCTCACACACAGCTTGAAGAGGGGACAGTAGCAGAGGCAGTTGTATTTTCAGTCAGTTCAACATAGGTGGTTGGACATCTACTTATGATATATTAGATATGCAGCACGAAAGGAGAAAACTGCATCAAACCTCAAACATACCCACAATGCATTTTGGTGAATGTAAATACAACTTGTGTTTGTTGATAAGAAAATTCCACAGGTAGGGTTGCCATAATACGAGATGCAATTTGTCCCATATTTTCGTTCATGTAATATCACTAAAGTGCTGTATAATGTAATGTCAAGTAAAACCAAACCAGTTGTAGCTACAAGTGGATTGGAGAAGTTTATTAATTAGCAATAGATCGACAAGCTCTGTGTGCGTATTTTTTCACAAAGGTGGCAACCCTATCCACAGGGCACCTTTATGTTGTGTCATGTGCATGCTTAGAAGGCAAAAGACTATTTAGAAAATGTCAGCTCTCCAACACTGAGCTTGAAATATTTGTAGACAAAAAAAACACTGAATGCAGGAATTAAGCTGAGGAAAATGTCTCTGATTGTTCTTCATAACTGTCCCCTTCATAAACATCCTCAAGCAGAGTGAGAATTATAGAATGATAATCAGAGAGTCAACTTTTTCTGTGGGTCGAATGGGAACCCTGGTACAACACAGGTGTGTGCTTCAGTGAACTAAAGTGTTCGTACAGTATCTTACTTGTTTAACTAAAGCTGTCAGACAGATGCAGTGGAGTAGAAAGAACAATATTTCCCACTGAAATGTGAGTGGAAGTATAAAGTAGCCGGAAATGGGGGAAGTACTGTACCTCAAAATTGTGCTCATGTACAGTACTTAGAGTAAATATACTTACTACTTTCCATCACTGCAAATACAATTACTGAGCCTTCAGCACACACGTATTTTAATATTGTTCCATTGTCCAACAGTTAAAACTCCTGAATTACTGAGTGAAAACAAAGGGGGTGTCTATTATACACACACAAAGACTATTTACATGAAATAACAAACTCTATATTGATGTCAAAACATGTCACTACAACAACTAATCCGCCATTGTCTCACTGCTCATGACTGAGCACCAGTATTTGCAAAGATTAGATCATATAGGACATTTTAGATAATGAAATGTCAAGCTAATATTGGAAATGAAAGGACATCTTATCAGCTAGCTAACTAATGTTAGCTAAGGTTAAAAACCAGCTATTGTTAGCATTCTTCAATTACTTGACACAATGTAATTCAGAAGAATTATGAATAAAGATAAGAAAGTAAAGTTTATCAAACAAGCTAGCTAGTTAGCAACATTTCAATTTCTCAATTTGCTTGTGCAGCTTCAGATCACGAGTACGGTTGCCAACAAGGGCAAACATGCTGCAACGGCCCAAAACTTTTTTCAGTTGGAGAAATGTGCTGCAAATTCTTTTGCCTATTCAAAAACACATAAATACAAAACAAATACAAAAATGGAACTGTGCTGCAAATGAGAAGACATGCTGCAGGAAGATGAAACAAAAACATTAACACCAAAAAAGGGGCAAATACAGAAAAAACAAACAACAAAACAACAAAAACACATGAACCCCCAAAACAAATGCAGCAGAAAACAACACTGCATATCCACACAACACAACAGAAGTGCTCCAGGCCTGTAGGGGGAACTCTAAGTGGAACATGTTGAGCATTCGCTTGAGCTTTGACCAAAGACACAGAAGATGCCGCATTACAGGCAGCACCAATGGTATGAAATGGGACACAGTCCGGTCTCCTACGTGGGCGTTGTCCCTCAGCCCCTCCCTCAAGCCAAGGCAACTGGCATGAAATGTGACCGTAGTTAATATAAAAATCTATCCCTGTATAGACTTACCTCTCTGCATCCTCTGGGAAAGAAAAGACAAATACATTTTTTCTTGTTATCACAGCCTGTTGCTGCACAAAGCTCCGGCATTTTTAATACTGATATATGGATTATTTGTCCCTGCCAAAAGAATACAACAATAGACAATACAGCATGGATACAGTACAAATTTTTAATCCATGGTTTCACATATAAGTAAGTCAATCCAAAAATAACTCTTGTCCATCTAAACATCTTGTTATCGGTTGGCAAACGATGTCGGCAGTTGAAGGATCTCGCGAGAGTATGGCACCGAGACAGAGGCAGGTCTCCAGTAAAGTTAATTTTCACCAGATTACTCAAGGATTTTTATGGGGTATTATTGTGGGCTTAAATATCTGATTTTACATCAGTTTTTCTTAAAAATTGAGATGCATGTTGCAATGTTTTTAGACGTTTTTTTGCAATGAAACCGTGAGAGAAAATAAAAATAGCAAAAATTGTCTTCATTAAAAATTAATTGTCTTCATTAAAAGTAATAATAATAACGATAATAATAATAATTTATTAAAAATTGAGGGCAACTTGTACCATAATAAATCCAAGTCATTGCAAGTGGTGACCCAGTCTTCATATATATATATATATATATATATATATATATATATATATATATCAACAGGATAATGTATACTGTAGATATTTTATTTCATCTGGAAAAAAAAATAGCGGAGCGTTGTTCCGGTGGCTTCGGCAACTCTACACCTATGGTTCCACCACAATGTTGCAGCAGTACAAAAAAATTTCACCCCACTTTCTTGCAAAACATCGGGGAATTGCTTTACACGGTCTAAAACAGTAATTTTGTTTGTTGGTTTTGCAGAGGGAGTGGTATGATTGATTGAACTCATGGGAAATTGAATTTGCGGAAACGTTGCACTTATTGGACAAAAATGCAAGGTTGTGCAGAATTCACAGGGATTGATTGAACTTGCGTTCCAAGCAACATTCTGGAGGGACTGAATAGTTCATTCAAAAATCAAGTGTCAAAATGTTGGGAAATCTGATGCCAAAGACTGATTCCTTTGTAGCTGTCTAATAAGAATAGAGTGCTTCAAAAGAGAGAGAGAAAAATAATAAACTGAACATTTTCAGCATCAGTCACATATTTTGCAATAACAGTATAAACTTGATCAGAACATTTACTTTTTAAAATTTGATAGTTTAGAATGCCAACTGTACTATCAAATCAAGTGCTGACATTATTATTCATCCTCTCATTATGTGCACCCTCTGAGTGCAGTGGACAGAGTATTCTTCTCTTAGTCCATCTGCTGTTTGTAAATCAAATGTGCATGAGTACGAACAGCAGAGTTACACACAGCTGGCAGGATGAACTGGGAGCCAAACACTTAGAGCCAGAACTGCAACAATAGTTGGCAAGTTGATCCACACTGTGCAACAATGCATGAACCTTCAGGAAATACAGAATGCAACTTCCAAGTGCAAACAGAAAATCATTATTGTAAAAAAAATATTGATCACCATTGGAATATTATGGCTTCATGATGCTGGTAATTGATGCCAAATGCAAAACTAAAAGTCAAATATAGAAACACTACTAAATGTCCTCCTTTGAAATATTTTGGCTACAAACCAATGAAACAAAATGAATTATGGCTGTTGTTCAGTGATACACTCCTGGGATCAGTTAGCTACAAGAAGTAGTTCGTACTTGCTAACATTAGTATGCTACATACTCACCATGAATGTGTTAAAATCGTGAGTCAGTTCAGCATTTGCACTAAACACAAGGCTGATGATATATTTTGCTAGTACTTGTGCAACATGTGGCTGATGGACGTGTTTCGTTTTTGGACGATGGAGTTCCATGGCACAAAGGAATAAGATATATTAGGCTTTGGATGTCCACACAGGTACTTCTTAATAGGATCAGCTAATTGTCGTTTGGCTCTGCAATTCTTTACAATAAGACACAGTATTACTAGCCTTAATTCTTGCTGCACTGCCTTTGATTGGCACATACTGCATCACTTCCTGTCAGTATAAAATGGTCAAGTACAAGGACACTATAGCTGTGTCCCAATGCTGGGGCTGCATCCCTTAGAGGACGTGGTCCACGAAGGTGTGGCCCTTCATATCAGTCACAAACTGTGAAGGCTAAACTGAAATGAGCACGGCCCCTGTTGCCTAGCAACCCTGACACCAGGTAACTTCTTGACTTTTAGACTTGAGGTCTTAAGGTCCTTGGTTTTAACACTTGTGTGATACTCAGGCTCTGTTGTGTTGTTAGCTTCAATGAATCTTGGGATAGGTTGTGTCACGAAGGATCCACCTGTTGGAGCTTTCGTTGTCCAGGAAAAAAAGGATGCATTTCTTGGCCGTATATGAAGGAGCCTTTGAAATGGGACAGTCTAGTCACGTCGGTGTGACACAAGTGGTCTTCAAATGCAGCCTCTGAAGAATCCAGCCCCTGAATTGGGACACAGCTTATAACAATTACAATTGGGTACATACTACAACTAGTATGTAGTTTGTACATAAGACACAACTACTATGTTTGTGACAGGCCTGCCAGATAGTGAGTTAATGACAATCACAGTTTATCTTCACAAGCAGTGTGGCCTGTCGCTAACAGAAAATGTAATTAAACCAGAGGTTTATGTGATGATCTACCCTCACTGTCCCTGAGCTCTGACATCAACGGCCTCTTAGTGGTTTCATAAGTACCGTCAGTTGTATTTAGTCTTTTGCTCTTTGGCTTCATCATCAGCTGGTTGTGTAGGCAGATGAGGCAGACCAGATACAATGAGTGAAAGGTGAGTCAGATTCAGACCATGGGAGTATGTGAGTGCTGTGACTAGAAGCTTAGTCCGTACTTGACCTGTGAACTCCATCCCAGCTATCTTACACACCCTGACAAACTCACTCATGTTCCCATCCACATTAGTAAAATACTTCCTGAGAAAGCTCATGGTAACTCATGGGCACAATGACTCACACTGGGACATCTGCTGCCTTTTCTTTCCCCACATCCAGCCTCTCTACAGACAGTTAATGTGGGACAGGAATGAAGAGGAGAGGGGAGTCATGCACCATTTAAGATATGAAGTGCACTTTAAGGGGTTGGTGTGTCAGTTGGAGGACTTGTGTTATTGCCAGTTTTGGTTTTCCCTCCCTTTTTGATTCTGTTGTGGTCAACTGCAGTTCAGATATCCGAGGGTCTAATCCGACCAAGTGTTACTGTCATTAAATTTCATTCAGTTTGGGTCTCTCTTGTTTTATTTAATTAATTTATGCATGTCAAGTTCAAATAAGTAATAAGCAACCATGTGATTTGGACTGTGAACAGCAGAATAATCTGGAATACCTAATAAAATCTTATTAAAATAGAGCTCAGCATGACATTACTGTATATAGAATCCATGAAGTACTGTAGTTTACATACACTGTATAAAAAGACACAACCTTTTTTTCTCAGTCTGACATTAAATCTAAACTTTTCCTGTTTGAAGTCAGTTAGGATTACCAATATTATTTATATTTACTAAATGCCAGAATAATGAAAGAGAATTTTTTAGACATTTTTTTATTACTTTCTTCAAAGTCAGAAGATTACATACACTAAGATTACTATGCCTTTAAAAAAATTGGGAAAGCCCAGATGATGATGTCATGGCTTTGGAAGCTTCTGATAGGTTAATTGACAACATTTGCGTTAATTACAGGCACACCTGTGGATGTATTTTAATGCACACCTCAAACACACTGCTTCCTTGTATGACATCATGGGAAAATCAAAAGAAATCAGCCAAGATATCAAGAAGAGAATTGTGGACTTCCATAAGTCTGGTTCATCCGAAGGTGCCACGTTCATCTGTTCAAACAATTATACACAAGTATAAACACCATGGGAATGTCCAGCCATCATATCGCTCAGGAAGGAGACGGGTTCTGTGTCCTAGAGATGAACGTGCTTTGGTGCGAAATGTGCGTATCAACCCCAGAACAAAAGCACAAGACCTTGTGAAGATGCTGGCTGAAGCTGGTAAGAGAGTGTCATTATCCACAGTGAAATGAGTCCTGTACCGACACGGGCTGAAAGGCCACTCAGCGAGGAAGAAGCCGTTACTCCAAAAGCAACATAAAAAAGCCAGATTACAGTTTGCAAATGCACACAGGGACAAAGAACTTAATTTTTGGAGACATGTTCTGTGGTCTGATGAAACTAAAATTGAACTGTTTGAACATTTGGAGGAAAAAGGGGGAAGCTTGCAAGCCTGAGAACACCATCCCAGCTGTGAAGTACGGATGGCAGCATCATGTTTTGGGGGTGTTTTGCTGCAGGAGGGACTGGTGCACTTCACAAAATAGATGGCATCATGAGGAAAGAACATTATGTAGAAATATTGAAGCAACATCTCAAGACATCAGCCAGGAAGTTAAAGCTTGGGTGCAAATGGTTCTTCCAAACGGACAATGACCCTAAGCATATCGCCAAATTAGTTACAAAGTGGCTTAAGGACAAAGTCAATGTTTTGGAGTGGCCATCACAAAGCCCTGATCTCAATCCTATAGAAAATTTGTGGGCAGAGCTAAAAAGGCGTGTGCGAGCAAGGCGGCCTACAAACCTGACTCAGTTACACCAGTTCTGTCAGGAGGAATGGGCCAAAGTTCCAGCAAACTATTGTGAGAAGCTTGTGGAAGGATACCCACAACGTTTGACCCAAGTCATACAGTATAAAGGCAATGCTACCAAATACTAATGAAATGTATGTAAACTTCTGACTTTGAAGAAAGTAATAAAAAATTGTCTAAAAAATTCTCTCTCTCATTATTCTGGCATTTAGCAAATAAGAATAATTTTGGTAATCCTAACTGACCTAAAACAGGAAAAGTTTAGTCTGATTTAATGTCAGACAGTGAGAAAAAAAAGGTTATGTGTCTTTTTATACAGTGTATGTAAAATTCTGGTTTAAACTGTATGTATGGCCCATCCAGCCCTGATCAACATTTACAAGAGGAGCTGCCTTTCAAATAGGAGATGGAGGTTTTTGATGGGGAACCATTATGTTCATGTCTGTCCCCACTTCTGACAGCCATGCGATCTCAGTGAAAATGAAACTAGAAGACACACACTCACACACACACACACTGTAGTGGGCAGCTGCTTAGAGAGCCTGTCACAAAGCAACTCACAAAGTGAATAATTTAAACTATGAGCAGCACCTTTCAGAAGCTTTCACCTGGCATCATTGCATCAAACTGAGGTATGGGTGTCAACAGAGGGGACAGAAAATGAATGTTGGGTGGGTCCTTGTTCAGTGTCATTTACCTCTGATATGTTTAAATTAAGTTTTGTCCATTATTTATACCTGCTCATCCAGTGCAGGGTTGTAGGACTATCCCAGCTGACTGTGCAGGAGGCTGGGTTCTACAACTAATCATTTCATCAGATTCCAGACAGTTGCCATACATCATCCACTTCAAGACACAAATGAGTCCAGGTTGGCATGAACTGACATGAAGACGCCTCCATGCAAGTTGACGGCCTCTCACCTTGAGTGAAAAGTTTGCTGGGATTCTACTTCAGACAGTAAACGTGTAGAGATGAGAGGAAAAAGGGAAAAACTGACAGGAAATAAAAGATCAGTCACACTGACGTGGTCTTTGTGCTTGTTAGCTAGATTACAGCAGATGTACAGTTGGTACATTAGCTGTTTGGGGCACATAAACAAATGGTTCTATATGAAAAATGCAAACTTACTGTGTTTTCTGTCTGAACACACTTCTAGTTTGTTCCCTCTTGTCCTTGGGAATAGTAGAGCAATAACTCAAGGTCTCTTATTTACTTCCTCCATGCTTTCAACCCCATCTCACAGTCTTAATCAAGGTTTGCATTTATCATTTTTAACATCTTGCAGAGGGGTCATTTAGATCATTATGGATTTTCCTGTCTAATTTAAACACCTAAAAATTAGACAGACGTGTTGCTTTGTGCTAAAGCTTTGTGCTGTTGAGAGAGAAGATGAATGGGTGATGCCAGTTCCACAGTCTTCCATATACAACCAAGGGTAGTAACAGCAAGAAATGTAGCAATATGCAAGCAAAAGTAAAGAAGAAGACCCATTGAGGATGCACACCAGAGGCACACCATTAGGGGAGGCAAACTAGGCAAATGTCGTAGTCGTCGTCGTCTCCCGCTTATCCGGATCCGGGTCGCGGGGGCAGCAGCCTCAGCAAAGAGGTCCAGACGGCCCTCTCCCCAGCCACCTCCACCAGCTCCTCCGGGAGAATCCCGAGGCGTTCCAAGGCCAGCCGAGATATAATCTCTCCAGCGTGTCCTTGGTCGGCCCCTAGGCCTCCTCCCGGTGGGACATGCCCGAAACACCTCCCCGGGGAGGCGTCCAGGACTAGGCAAATGTATGGGGCCCCAAAGGGGAAAAGGGGCCCACGATGGCCGCTCATATTGGCACATTTTCCAATGACAACTATAAACCCCCTTAAAAAAAAAAAAAAAAGTGCAATGTGTAAGATCTGGCCAGAATTTTAGTTTAAAATGTTCAAAAAATGAACTAACACTGTCAACAGTGTGAAAGAGCCACAGTGATGTCATGACCAAGACCACCATGTGTTGTATTTCATAGATTTTTACTGAAATTAGCATGCTAACCAGCTAGCCTCAGCCTGTGTTGTAATACCACTCTATGACACTAGATGCAGTGCGAGTCAGTGTAGAGTCTAGTCTGCCCTCAGTCCTATGAAGAAGAGCAGCTTCCTCCAGAGTTTGAAGTTACGCTACAGCTCCGACTAGCATCACAGAAACAAAGATAGCTGAAGCTCCTGGAGAGCGATCTTTATCTCCATCCCAAAGGACCGCTCCTGACAATACACCACATTTAACGGCAAAGAAAAGAAGCAGGTGTGACTTTCCAACGCTGAAGACAGCTCTTGAGAGTAAAGAGATGCGGTTTGATGCCGAGCTCACAACTTTTCTGTCAGACTGGTGAGTAAAATCTAATGTTGCTCTTTAGTGAAAAGTATCATTAGTGCAGCTAATGACAAACTGTACTGACAAACATTTCAAGTGGCATAAATGTATGAAATTAATGTCGACAGACTCCTGTTAAGAAGTTTAGTAGAACTTAGCCTGTTCCTGCCGCCTGTTGCCCAGCTAGTTACGTCAGTAACCTTAGACTTATTTTATAACTGATGACTGTACATTGAGAGTATATGGATCCAGTAGAGTGAATACATGTCAATCAGTTCACCATATTGTACCCACTTTACATTACTGTTACGAGGTCAGGCAGGATTGAAAGTTCACTAGGATAGCATATTCATATCTAGCCTCACTATTTATCACACACACACAAACACACACACCAGACCTAACATGTTTGAATATATAGAACTTGTATTATCTGAACTAATTGTCCTATCACATGTTTAAGCAACGAGAGGGAGTAATGTACTAAATATCAGCTTGGCTGTGATTCGGTCATAGGTACAAGGCCACAGTACAACATCACTCCATCTCGTGTGATATTGCTTTTATGCAACAGTTCTACAAGCACCATATTAATTGAATAAGCAACAATAGATTACGATTTGTTTGTTTATTTCATCATTTATTTGGCAACACAAACAAATAGTTCCGCAACTGGACTGGTACTGGACTGTTGCTAAGCAACACAAACATTTTCCAGACCAGCACAGTGCACACTAGCTTGCTGATTTGTCTACCCCTTACCTCAGGTGTGCGCTGAAGTATCCAGGCTTCTTCCCTTCATCCTCTCCTGAACTCCAGACATCATTTAATACAAATGTTATTTCTGGAAATAGTTTCATCTTTGCAAAGTTTGTTACAATCTAAGACAGATAACGACCATGAATGTAACGCTGATTAACAGTTAATAGAACACCTGTAAAGCGGAGTGATACATGTGGTTAAAAGTCCCAGTGCTGTTATACTCTATAGCAGCCGTCATGGAATGACTCTCATCCAATGGACTTACTTCAGAACTAACAGTTGTATAATTGTCTTTATCAGGACCAGAATTCCAGTCCAATCCTCCCCAACGATGGAGCACCTGCCTTTTCTTCTGCGTCTGGCTTCATCAACCATCAACAACCACATTACAGTAACACCTTGGAGTATTATCCCTGCACAGAACACATATTGTCCATACTTTCACTGTGCAGATAAGGCTGGACCCAAATGCAGCCAACACACGGGGATGAAGTGCAAAAATGTTTATCAACAGAAGATTTACGAAAACTGGTGAACCAACAGAACTGGAAACCGAAGCACGAGGGCACACAAGGAACAACAGCCAGAGACACAGGGGATAACAACAGCCGACATGAACAGGCAACATGAATGGACTGAAGACAAACCAGACATGAACAGACGAATTGATACAGACAAAGGGGAGCACAGAGACTATATAGACACAAGGGAGGCAAGGGTGATTGAACACAGGTGAAACACATTAGGGCGGGGCAGACAATCACCACACAGAAATAGGACCAAGACAGGAAGTAAAAACAGACACACAAGGAAACCAACTACCAAATAAAACATGAAGTGACAAAATCCAAACATAAACTCAAACATAAAATGTCTGCCATGGCAAACTATGACACATACTGTGATCTTTCTCACATCCCCTAATCAATACCTTTTGCCAGCCTGCCTGAGTTTTGTCGTTCTAAAACACTTTTGTATATAGTTATAGTATTTTTGTGTAGTATCTTTTTCATTGTTTTATTTTTATATATATGTATCTATGTATATTTGTCTTTTTTACTGTTCTGGTATTTTACCTTTTTATTGTTATTTCCTACACATTTATTTATAAATTTATTTTCATATAAGTATATTTTATACGGCACCAAACACCAAGTCAAATATCTTGTAAGTGAAATCCTACCTGGCAATAAACCTTGTTTTCTGATTCTGCCTTTGTGATGATGTCATCATCTCTTCTCCATGCTGCTATAGCCAACAATGTCATTCAGTATCCCCTTGCCATCATATTTTTATAGGTAAATAAAAATATACTGTTTATTTACGAACAGTATTCATAATTTGTTTCAGTGCTGTCAACAATTTTAACTATATCAATAATAAATGCACATATAAATAATGAATGATAAGAAACATATAGGGAACACAACAATATGATTAACTGAACGGGGGCGAAGAGGTGAAATGCTGCCCCCTATGGATTTGGAGTGAGTAGAACGATCTTACACATTACACCTTTAAACCTGTGCACTTTAGCTAGCTTCTACTGGTTGCCTGAATGTGAGGCATTCAGGTGTCTGCCAATACCCCCCCCTGAGTCTGATGCACACAATGTATTTTGGTGAGAAACAGTGAATGTAAACCTAGCTGTTAATTTACAAGTAAACCCCACTGGGAAGCTTCAAGCAGAACAATCACAATCACAGTGAACACACAATCTGCAAAGTTATCCTCGCATCCCTCCTGCAAATCAGAGATGTGGGCAGTAAGTCAGAGGTCTGGAACAAAGCTAACAGTTTTGTGCGTAAAGCAGAAGCCAAGAGGCCAGTGAAGACAGCTGCACTGATTACAAATTAAATGTTTCTTCTTAGACAGATAGACGACTGAAAAACAAGGCTGCCCTGATATCTCCCCGTTGCTCCTCCAGAGATTTCATGCATTTTTTTTTCAGGGTCTTTTTACAGGGTCTTTTTCCTGATATGCATTGAGGATATAAGGATTTCTTATTTGTCATAATAGGCTATATAAATAAAACTGACTTGACTTAAACACAAAGATAAAAAAAGAAAGAAAAACCCAATGACGATGCAATTTGAATCATACCATCACAGAAACAGAAAAAATGTGTATAAACCCTCAGTGTCTTTACTGTTGCTAAGAGATACAGTGAGAGAGAAAAACTGTTGCTTCCTTAGAACAATGTATTGTATAGTATGTACAAAGTGTTGTAGCATGATTAATAAATTCTGTTGTCAGGAAGCTGCTGGTACATTACAGTATCCTTTTTGTCTAAACAGCATGGTTACTAGTAGTTGTCATGACTCCCACTATCCGTGTCCTATGTGAAAATGGTCTGAGGCCCTCCCATACAGTACAGGAAACACAAATAACATTGTATCTATGATAACAAAGGTGGAGGACACTGACGGGGCCACAGGTGGGATTATTATGTTACAAATCAGCCTGACATTTTGGCAAACCCTTTCAGCAGAGAAAGCCCACTTTGACACATGATACAAGACAAAGATAAAGATGCACAGTCATGTGTAGGTGTTTAGGCAGCGTTTCCTCAGCCCAGCACAGCTCTGTGTTCAGCAGATTTATCAATACAGAATTAGAAAATTGTAAAGATGAACTCAAAGACATCAAAAACATAATTCTGGGAAAAAAAATCATAACTTCATGATCATCTTTGCTCTTGCTTGATCTTCAACGCCTCAGGTCATGCAAGCCTCCAGGGTATTTTCAGACGTAGGAGGTGGTGCTGAGAGGTGCAGGAAGGGGCGGGGGCTTTACCAACAGGTTCATCTTGAGGCCTTTGCTGTTGTGACATCTTGTGACCTCCCCTGGGCTTTGGGCACAGCGAGAGCTTGACAAGGGGGGAGGGTGGGCGAGGAAGAAGGGAGAGTCAGAGAGGAAAAGAGGAGGAGAGGGTCTGTGCGTGTCTTCATAGTGTTTAGTTGTGATTAGATTGAGCAGTGTCTCTGTGGTGGCTGTATATCCATCTGCCGCTCAGGGCTGAGCGGTGTGTTCCTGTTGCCACCCTCATGACCTCAGACCTAAACACACCAATTAACCACCACTGGACTTTCCACTTTTCCTCAAACTCTGGTCCAAACAAACACACCACTACATCTAACCCCCCTGCCTCTGTTCATCTTTGATCTGCTGCCTCTCACTCTGACCCACATCAGACAACATCACCCTCTTTTAGCCACAAGCAGAAGCTGGCAAGGAAACACATTCACTTGTAAAAACAGTTTCTGAGATACAGCACAAGAAAAAAAAAATCATGTATTCAAGAGATTCTGTAAACTGATATCTTTGCTGACATGTTGGCATTTATTAACAATAAATCATGTTCACAGCCTCTGCATGAATACATTGTTATTACCTTTATTTTCTCTTATTTTGAATGTCTGTAAGTTTCTGTCTGTAAGAGACTTCCATTACCAGCCTGTCTCCTAAGAATGGTATTGTATGTATTGTTATACATAATTGCTGAATTATGTTCCCTGACATGTTTTTCCCAAACATAGTACTGGTAAACCGTTTAACCACACAGAAGATGTAGGAGATGTAGAAAGGCAATCAGTGTGGCTGGTGTGCATGTAAGAGCTTTAAGCCATGTTTGTGGTGCGCCTGTAGGAGTAGTGTCCACCACTTTGGTCCAGACTGACATATCTTAACAACTATTGGATGGGTTGTCATGAAATGTTATTGACATTCATGTTCCCCAGAGGATGAAGCCAAATCTTTTTTTTTTTTTGACAACTAATACATGGATTGGCATTAAATTTGGCACAGACATTTATGGTGCCCAGAGGATACATTTCAATGACTTTGATGATCCCTGACCTTTTTCTGTAGCATCACAAGCCGGTAAACGTTTTAATTACCTTGACATCTACTAAAGAGATTGGTGCAAAATTTGGTCCTGACATTCATGGTTGCCAGAGGATGAAGCTGATTGACGTCAGTGATCCTTTGCCATGAGGCTGACGTTTTTGTTTTTTAGTGAAATATTTTGATAATAATGCATGTATTGACATTGACATTAAATTTGGCACCATTAATGGTTTCCAAAGGATGAATCCTAATTGATTATCCCCTGATTTTTCATCCAGCACCACCATGAGATATTTTATAGTTACATTTATGGTTCAGAGTGAAATGTCTGAACAACTTTCGAATGGTTTGTCATAAAAAATTATCCATAGATTCATGTCCCCGTCAGGATGAACTGTAAACACTTTGGTGATCCTCTAACTTTTCATCTAGCGCCATCATCAAATAAAAATCTTTATTTGTTACACAGTAGTTGTTAAATATTAGCTTGTTAAAATTGTCAGTGCAAACATTTTAGCATGCTGACATAAGTATTTAGTTCAAATCACAGCTGTGCCAGAGCTGCAAGCTTGGCTGACTCTTTGACACATTTTTCAATTTACCATGATTCCTTTGTGGGGTATGGTGATTTATTGGTGAAAAGATTGGCCATTATTTAGATCTGTTTTTTGGACTATTTTTAATGTATAGTTTAAATATGACTGCTGTTTTAATAGTATTTTGATGACTGTATTTCAACATGTAGCAGGGTCTATACATTTGGACATATTTCTTGGCCAATACTGAGCAGAAGCTTTAACATATTAATGTTATGAAGTTGAAGTTGTGCATATGCAATGCATAATAAAGCCCCTAGTCTAGAGGGTGAGAGAGCCAGTGTAGATGCTCTCAGCCAATGATGGGAGCGAGCTTATGAATATGAGAGCCTGCCTCTGAAAACAGCATGTGGTCTGGAGGGATAGACTGAGACACTTTAGAATAAATTATGTTAAATAAACACTATTCTCTTTCAATTAAACATCACACAGTCAATTCAACTTTAGACTCATATACTTTCAATGAAATAAAATGGAGGCAGAGTTGCTGAATTTGCACTTTAAGAGTGTTTTATTTCTCTTGTAATCCACTTCTTGTCTACCTTGCTGCCAGGGGGATGATGATTCAAGTGAACGCTTTAGAAGTGTGTGTGCATGTGGAAGCACAGAGACAGAGAGACAGATTACCTGAGGGCCTGTGTTGTGGCATGGCTGTGTCAGGGCTGTGTTGGGACTTGTAGCAGTTGAGTCTTGACAGTGAGCCCAGCAGCACCCAAGAGCCCCTAAGCATGCTATGGTGGCCGTTGTCAGAGCTGGCACGACGAGATGACAGCGCCATTCATCACTTTTTTTGGAGGGGCTGAGAGGGGGACAGTTTCTCTTGGAGCTCATAAAAGGGGGTTTGGTACAAAGGTAAATATTGAATTAAGAATTTAGAAAGGAAAAAAAAAGTTTTGACAGTGAATATTTCTTTGGTAGGAAGTAGTTCCAATGAAAACTGTGAGGTCTGTTTTGATCACTGATTACTGAGAGCAATCAACACGGGAAAACCATTCACATATAGTATTGGATTGGAAGCAGAATTCTTAGAGGGGTCCAAAAAAAAAAAATGGATTGTCATCCTGTTTCTCCACTAATGTTTCATTGTTTACTACGGTAGCACTGAGAGCAAACAGGCAAAACAACAAACAAACAAATTCATTCAAAACATCTTCATCAATTTGACAAAACGTGCTGCAAATACTCACAACAGAAGTGTTTCAAAGGGACACTAAAATAACACTTGCATGGATGTATTAAAATTAATCCATGTTCCACTCAAGTTCATCGCTTTTTAGTGTCCTGTGGTTTGTGTGTTGTGTTGTGAGTATTTGCAGCTCATGTGCTGTCAAATTGATGAAGATGTTCGTGTGTGTTTGTATGTGTTTTCTTAAGTTGCAGTGCTTTGAGCTCTCAGGGCCACCATAGTTTTCCTTTAATTTGTCACCCATCTTTATACCGTGAAAATAAACCATGTAGACAGTAGATAAGACACAAGAAACAAACAGCAGTTTCTTGCACCAAAATGCCATGTTTTTACCTCTCCATCCACAGACTGATGAGTCATGATGGTTTCTACATTTAGTCAGCAGGAGCAGCAGAAGCTATGACGTTTGGAAAGACAAAACAAAATCCATAGAAACTCCGTGGAACAAGCTGTTTGACTGCGTGCGTCCACAGCTTCAATTCACAGATGGTTGCTTTTCTTCCAGCCGCGCTTGACCCAAGATGGCATCAGAGAGGCAATTTGAAATGAATACAGCAAGGTAGAAAATTGGATTGTGGAAGCTGTTTTACAAGTCTGGGCTGATCAATGCTCACATGGCGCGCACACAGAAAATCTTCTCTGAGGCTATCATTTCAACAT
>NW_019525337.1:1516823-1522129 GCF_002814215.2 Seriola lalandi dorsalis
CACACACACACACACACACACACACACACACACACACACAGCTGGGCCTCCCCAACAGCCATCAGGCTAAGGGATGCAATTACCCAGGCTGCTTGTGACATTCCTGTTTAAGGGTCGTGAGGGGGGGCTGTCCCCCTCCACCTCTTCTTCCCCCCTCTTTGCGTACACACACACACACACACACACACACACACACACTCCTTCATGCATGACTACCATATTTACTTTTATAGAAAAAATATTTGTAGAAAATCTTAAGACTCCAACAATGATCTGCACCGAAAGCAGAAGACGATACAGCACAACAGAAAAGTGAAGGAAAAGTTCATATAACACATCACCATCAGAAATTGCAGCATATTGAAACTAATTCCTGAGGTCCCCCAATGAGGCACCACACAATCAGTCAGAAACACAACCATACAGACTATCAGACAGGTTGTATAGACGGTCACTGTTTTATTACAGTTTAATGTGCTGCTTGTTTATTTCATATAGTAAGAAATTTGTCCTCTCTCCACTACATGATTCTTGTACAGTGTGACACAGGCCGTGGTCTATGTGACAGTGTGCCCAGATGGGTTCTGATAGTCCAGTCCAAGTCAAAAGTCTCAGGCTGATTTTAAGTCCCACTCTCTAGTGTATGTTGTGTGACACTGGCCTTGTGGAGCTCTGCACTCTTTTACTAGTGTTTTTATGTCTGTGAGATTGTAACATTAAGGAAATGTCTGACGAGCTGAATGTCACTCCTTCCCTTATTATCATATTATTATCAACTTTATAGATAAAGGAGTGATGGTGATGCAGCACATGCTCTGAATTCCTCAGATATGTTAATGCAGTGCTCTCAGAGGTTTATTAAAAACATTACAGACTTGAGACTTGACTTGGACTTACATCTTTATCATGTGGACACAAACACAACTCCAAATGAATGCTAATGATGTTCATTCATCTCATTATTAGTGTCTCTATTATAATCATTAATCTTATTATTGTTATTTGTCTTATTACCAGTCCTATTATTTGTCCTATAATTGTCTTTTTATTATTATTACTGGTGTTATTACTATTAATCTCAATATTGAACCTGTATCATGTTATGATACAACCCAGCCAGTCAAGGCAGAAGGCCACCTGCCCTAAGCCGGGTTCTGTTCAAGGCTCCTACCTGTTAAAAGCAAGTTTTTGTTGGTGCTGTCACCAGGTGCTGCTCATGAGGAAAATGTTGGGTCTGTGTAAATCATATTATGAAAAGTGCCCTGAGATAACTTCTGTTATGATTCAGCACTATATAAATAAAATTGACTTGACATGACTGTGTGTCTTCCAGGTGAGTGAATAAGATATTGTGATAACATCTAAGTGGGGCAAATGTTGTAGGCCAAAATAAAAAGTTCAATTGAAAACATCTGTTGAAATACTTATAAACTAAATCTTCAAGAAATATTCAGGCCAGATTATCTAAACCACTTCACTTGCAGGTAAGACCAAAATCAAGCAGAGCAGGGAGTCAGTCCGGAAACTGTGATGGCTCTTTACAGCAGTTTGGCTAATAGTTTTACTGTTCATCTTGTTTTCTCTTCCAAATAAATCAGACTAATTTGAAGGTTGTTTTCAACCACGTGCTCTTGTTTCCTGCCATGTCAAACTGTCTTTTCATGTTTCCAGATCTCAGCAATTCACAGACTGAGCACAATATCATTACCAATAGAAATAATGGCCAAAACTATCAAATCAAAACCCAAATTGATAATAAACCAGAATTCTCCTTTAATTTTTCTCAACTTAAAAGAGATGAAAATTCATTCAAACTGATCCTGTGCCCTTCTGTCCTTTCTGGTCATCTGTCTTGCTAAACCATGTCACATGGTGGTGTACAGGTGGGGGTAATTGGGGCACAGCAGGGGTCAGTGAGTGGTTGGGGGCCAACAAGGTAGTGTGGGGGTGAGGAAATTGGAAAAGCATGTGGAGATAGATGTGACTGTGAGACAGATCCAGACACTTCCAGATGCCCGGGCACTGAGGGACCAAGGACCGCAGCAGAGCCACCCTCCCAGAGGACGTGACTCACCTGGAACGAGGGCCAAGCACTGCCAGATGTGGAGAAATCTGCCTGGGTCCCTCACACCAAGCCTGTCTAACACTGTCTCGATTGTGCTGCAGCATATGCTTCCAGTCAAGGGTGAAAAATGCAGGCACCAGCACATGCCAGAAGTCTTTCAAGCATAGCCCAGCAGTCAGCCTCCAGCCTTACACCCACTGTGACCCCACACACACACACACACACACACACACACACACACACACACACACACACATCCAGTCAGTGTAGTGCAGACATGTCACCACACAGCAAGTCAAGGCTGGTTAAACTGTAAAGCAGCTAAAGGGACCCAGACCAGACACCCAACCCTGAGGATAGCACTACACACCACTCAGATAGACACACACTGAACATGGTCCACCTCACCTTACCTCACCAAAAATGGCAGCCCTGGTCAGAAGCAGGAAAAATGCAGACAGGGGAAACAAGTAGTGACTTTACATGTGCTGTGTCTCAGTGTGAGGACACCGAGGCTGAAGTGTCAGCCAGGATACAAACAAACACAGATGCCACTGAATGAGCTCCCTGAGTCAGACCAGATGACTTCATCACTGTAGTAACATCCATATTCTACTAATGGACCCCAGGGTCCACACAAACCAGCGCAGCCTTGACTGTGTCTCAGACAAGAGTGACAATGTCGGAAAAATCCAGCCAGTCCCACTTAACCTAACGCCCACTCTCTCTCACAAGACGCTGATTTTGCAACACTGGAGAATCGTCACTTGGCCCGTGTGTCTTTGTGTGTGTGTCTGAGCCTTGGAGGTGTTTCTGAGAGTGTGTAGGGACACGCAGCTGATGAGCACACATCTCTTTCATAGAGCAAATCTCATCCAAATCCCCCTCACCTGGAGCCATACACACACACACAGACACACACACACACACACACACACACACACACACAGATGGCTACCTCCAGCCTGTAAAAGTCCGAGGGCCCTGTGTGCAGGAATGTGTGTGTTGCACAATGACCTCATTGTGCTGTGATATGGCTTGTCTGAGCCGCACTCTGTGGCAGAGTCACACCTGTTCCACCTATGCCAAAGGGCTGACAAAGCCAGAGATACATCAATCAGCATTTAGAGCACATAGACACACACACAGATGAACACACACAGATGAATGATGCATGCACACACATGCAGAGACACACACACACAGTGCTGATGTGGCACTGTCTGTGTCTGCAGCAGGGTGGCTCCCCTGAACATTATATTCAATGAGATGGGATGTGATATGAGGCTTTGACATATTTCTAAATCCTTCTTTTGCGTTGACTTGTTGGCTGTTTGAATAGGTTATGTGTCTGTTTTCTGGAAATATTCTCCTGATACAAGAAATGATGCTCCAGTATCTTTGTTTCACTTTTGATATGAATAATTGACAGAGATGGGTGGTTACTACTGTCTGTGACACTGTTGTTGGCATACTGGTTTCTTGGAAATTCTAATTGTCATTTTTCACTATTTTCCAACTCATCAAAATCTCAGCTCACCAAAAAACAAACAAACAACCATAAAAGATGAATCCATTATGAAAATAATAAGTCACAGTCCTATGTGAACAAAGAAACAAACCATCAACGCAATCACATTTCAACAGAAAAATCAACAGAAAATACATTTTTAAAGAAAATATATATATTTTTTGTATTTAAGTACATTAAAATTCATACAAATGTGTATTAGAAATAAATAAAATGTGCACACCAAAAGAATGCATGCCTTCACAGCAGAAAAAGTGAAAATGACCAAATAAATATTCACGTAAACAAAATTAAATGTCTTCAGCAGAATCCTCAATCTCCAATTTATATATAAATATGGGAATCACATAATAAAATAAAGTTCACATTAAATTAAAAGCTTGTTCCATATTATTTGGCTACTCATTCAATGCAATCCTACAGTAGTACACAATAATATTAATAAACAAGATCATTGCAAATAACAATCAAACATTATAACACACCTAAAAGAGCAGCAAGGGGCAAAGTCAACACACACACACACAGTGGCAGGCTTCTCACTCTGTCCCCTGCAGTGAGTCAGAAGGAATGCAAGGAGTTTTTAACCAGCAAAACTGTAAAACTTAGCAACACATACACAATGATCTATAGTCACACATACTCATAGTTTAAACCAAAAGAAATTAGCTTTAAACGTGCTAGCTTAACAAAGGGAAAGGGCATCACAACAAGTCTTACCAGCACAAAAGTTTTCCAGCTTTTGGCGGGAATGTGCAGCTACAGCACTCATATGTCACTCATGCGTCGTTAGTGCGTTGTTAATTAAAGCCCCCCTTGGGGGCAGGGGTCCAAAGTGTAGGACTGTGACCAGGGTTCACATCTCGAATCCTGTCAATGGTTTCAGCAGCAAAAGCTCTTTGCTTAAGGTCAGGTAAAGATGGTGGTTTGGTTAAATGAAGATATCGAAGGCAAGAAGAGAGCATGCAAATTGTTCTGTTGCTTAGCACGGCTAATGTGGCTAATTAATCAGTTGCATCCATAGACTGGAGCAATGTTGGACTAATGTTATAATACTGAGGGACAGTCAACCAAAAAGCAGGAGTAGGTGGGATGCCAGAAACTGTTTTTTCATAGCATGGCTAGCTCAGCTAGTGTTAGCTTTGTTGTTACAGTAAAGCCTGATCTGCTGGTGTTTTTGTTTATTTTTTTTTTGCAGATGGTGTAATTGGTGGTTTGGCTGCTTGCCTATCTGTAAAGGTCACTGCACACCACTGCCTCACAATACATATGTTCCATGTCAAGACAATCATAGAACAGTGTGTATGTGGTTTAGAGAGGATTTGTGCATAAATACTGACCTAACAATTATGTAACATAATCGCTCGAACATGTGCAGTGGTGAAGTTTTTGGATTTCCTGGGATCAATGATTTATAATGCATTAGCTACGTCAATAGATGAAAAAGGTTGTAACATGAGCTGAGAGGCGGGGTTTACAGTGTACAGTTGTGCTCATAAGTTTACATACCCTGGCAGAATTTCTGATTTCTTGGATTTTTCAGAGAATATGAATGATAACACAAAAACTTTTCTTTCACTCATGATTAGTGGTTGGGTGAAGCCATTTATTATCAAACAACTGTGTTTGCTCTTTTTAAATCATAATGACAACAGAAACTACCCAAATGACCCTGATCAAAAGTTTACATACCCCAGTTCTTAATACCGT
>NW_019525337.1:1522179-1552538 GCF_002814215.2 Seriola lalandi dorsalis
TGTGCTCATAAGTTTACATACCCTGGCAGAATTTCTGATTTCTTGGATTTTTCAGAGAATATGAATGATAACACAAAAACTTTTCTTTCACTCATGATTAGTGGTTGGGTGAAGCCATTTATTATCAAACAACTGTGTTTGCTCTTTTTAAATCATAATGACAACAGAAACTACCCAAATGACCCTGATCAAAAGTTTACATACCCCAGTTCTTAATACCGTGTATTGCCCCCTTTAACATCAATGACAGCTTGAAGTCTTTTGTGGTATTTGTGGATGAGGTTCTTTATTTTCTCAGATGGTAAAGCTGCCCATTCCTCTTGGCAAAAAGCCTCCAGTTCCTGTAAATTCTTGGGCTGTCTTGCATGAACTGCACGTTTGAGATCTCCTCAGAGTGGCTCAATGATACTGAGGTCAGGAGACTGAGATGGCCACTCCAGAACCTTCACTTTATTCTGCTGTAGCCAATGACAGGTCGACTTGGCCTTGTGTTTTGGATCGTTGTCATGTTGGAACGTCCAAGTACGTCCCATGCGCAGCTTCCGGGCTGCGCATGGGACGCAAATTTTCCTCCAGTATTTTCTGATAACATGCTGCACTCATCTTGCCATCAATTTTGACCAAGTTTCCTGTGCCTTTGTAGCTCACACATCCCCAAAACATCAGCGATCCACCTCCGAATTTCACAGTAGGAATGGTGTACCTTCCATCATAGGCCTTGTTGACTCCTCTCCAAATGTAATGTTTATGGTTGTGGCCAAAAAGTTCAATTTTGGTCTCATCACTCCAAATGACTTTGTTCCAGAAGTTTTGAGGCTTGTCTCTGTGCTGTTTGGCGTATTGTAAGCGGGATGCTTTGTGGCATTTGCGTAATAATGGCTTTCTTCTGGCGACTAGACCATGCAGACCATTTTTCTTTAAGTGCCTCCTTATTGTGCATCTTGAAACAGCCACGCCACTTTTTTTCAGAGAGTCCTGTATTTCAGCTGAAGTTATTTGTGGGGTTTTCTTTGCATCCTGAACAATTTTCCTGGCAGTTGTGGCTGAAATTTTTGTTGGTTTACCTGACCGTGGTTTGGTTTCAACAGAATCTCTAATTTTCCACTTCTTAATTAGAGTTTGAACACTGCTGATTGGCATTCTCAAGTCCTTGGATATCTTTTTATATCCCTTTCCTGTTTTATACAGTTCAACTACCTTTTCCCACAGATCCTTTGACAATTCTTTTGCTTTCCCCATGACTCAGAATCCAGAAACGTCAGTGCAGCATTGGATGAAAGATGCAAGGGTCTGTCAGGAGCCCAGAAACTCACTGACCTTTTATACACACACACTGATTACAAGCAAACAGATCACAGGTGAGGATGGTTACCTTAAGTAGCCATTCAAACCCGTTTGTGTCAACTTGTGTGCATGTTATCAGGCCAAAATCTCCAGGGTATGTAAACTTTTGATCAGGGTCATTTGGGTAGTTTCTGTTGTCATTATGATTCAAAGAGAGGAAACACAGTTGTTTGACAATAAATGGCTTCACCCAACCACTAACCATGAGGGGAAAAAAAGTTTTTGTGTTATCATTCATATTCTCTGAAAAATGGCCAAAAAATCACAAATTCTGCCAGGGTATGTAAACTTATGAGCACAACTGTATATACAAGCACTATTGTTGACCTCTCTAGACTTTCCTGCCTTCCAGAATTTTGGCAGATTTGAATATGATCAATGAATTAATTGTAACTAATAATTTCATTTGGCTTTCCTTACAGTGACTGTACATTTGTTTCTCAGTTGCCTAAAGACAAGCCAATGGGATTGTCACGGTAGGGAAAAACTGGACCCAAATGCAGACAACGAAAAAGGGAGTTGGTGGAAAAAGGTCTTTTAATAACAAAAAGTGACTTACTTACAGAACTAAAAAATACAAAATGGAGAGTAACAGACGGACAGGAACAGATACCAGAAGCACAAGGAAACACAGAGAACTTCAACAGGAATCAGACACACGGGGAACACGAACAGGTAACACTGGGGACATGAACAGATGAACTGACCCAGACAAAGGGAAGTACAGACTCTAAATAGTCACAAGGGAGGCAAGGGTAATTGAACACAGGTGAAACACAGACAATCAACAAGGAGGGAAACAGGACAAAGACAGGAAGTAAAAACAGGTACACAGGGAAAGTACAAAAATAAAACAGGAAATGACCAAACTCAAAGTGCAAATAACACAAAAACTCAAACATAAATGTCCATCATGGCAACCCATGACAGGTATGGGATCCCTGAGCATCTAGTAAGAGACCATGCTTTGTTTCTTGCTTTAAACAGAATTGAAAGTTCAGAGGAGAACCAAGGATTTGACCTATCATTTCTTCTGAGCTTTTTAAAAGCTGCATGTTTGTCCACAATTGCAAGGACGTTCCACTATGATAAAGGTCAATTAACAACACTTGTTCATTAAAGATTCTTAGATCTCTTTTGACAACAATTCTAGATTATATTTTCGTCAAATGTGTATCCCTAGTACAAGCAACTGGGCACTGATCTCATTCTGAGATCGAAAACACCAGTTTTATTAATTCTATTGGTTAAGATCTATCAATGTGGATGTGTAATGTTTTTTTGGATTGGGCCTGGTAGGCTCAGTGATCAATTGTGAAATGTTCAAATCACTGCACAATTCCTTAAGATGTTCATAAGCATTATATAACCAATCTAGAGTCACGTCCAGAGTCTAGAGTCAGGACTATCATTTCTGAGTGTAGATATTGAGAGCGTAAGTCCTCCAGTTTAGCTGTGGTAGATCCGAACCACCACAATGGAATTGTTGTATCCACATTCAACTTTCAGGGCAATAAATTCAAGGTATTTAGGCACAGGAATATCATACAGGATAGATACATTAATATAGTTTTTTACATATATAGTAACATCTCCACCTCTACCAATCCTGTCTATTCTATATATACTTTAACCATTTATTGACACATCACATGTATGCTCTTTTTAAGACAGATTTCTGTGACAACCAGAATATCAGGGTCTGCCTGTGACCAAAATGTTTAAATGATCTATTTTTTCTTGTTGACACAAACTTCACATGTTCAAATGAATAAATTCTAAACCTTTCCTAGATTTAAAAGTATGAGGACTGTCTAGGTAGATAGAGGTTTCAGGGTGAGGTGGAGAGGAGACAGTAGATTGAGGGGTAATTGTTTTTAGATTTGATGTCACAACAGACTGCATTGAATGTTGCCAATTTGTTCTTAACCCATTTATACTGGATGCTGCGTAGCGCAAGCAGCATTGTTGATTCCTGGTCATTTTCATGACGCATGCAGCATATAAATATGTAAAATATGTATAAATATATCATGAAAATGACGAGGAATCAACAATACTGCGCTACGCAGCAGCCGGCAGGAGACTCAATGCTACGCTACGCAGCAACCGGCGGGAGGGGCAATGTTGCGCTATGCAGCATCCGGTATAAATGGGTTAAAGTAACCCTGACGGCTATGGCAGCGCTATTTAATACAGGGGGCTTGTTTGAGTTGATATGTATGCTGTGCACATCAATAAGTCATCCTTGGGTGGATTGATTTGACGTATGAGACATATGAGTTGATTTCAGCATCAGATCCAGGTGATAGATGGGATAGATGGGATAGATGGGAGCAGCGAGGATGGAGGGTGAAGATGGTCATCCCGTGGGGGAAACTCCTATTGATCCAGTTTGCTGAATCTGTTCACCAATTGAAGATGACAAGGTGGTGGAGGGAGATTAAACGGGTGCAGGCCACCCTTGCCAATGGTAATCCAGGGCTAGCTCCAGGATGGCGTGGAGCATACTTTGGTTTTACTCCCACATGAGGCTCTGGTGGTGGTAGATGGCGGATCATCTCGCTGTGTATGAGCCACGCCATAGCAGGGGACGGTGGAATCCAGGTCTCCACTACCGGCAGCTAGCGCTGGGCTAAATGTCACCAGCGACTCCATGTGACTTCTCCCTCTCGGATATGCTACAAAGTGAAAATCCTCTCCTGGAGATCCTAGATTCCTAAGATCTAGATTCCTAGAGCTGTTTGCAGTTGAAGAAGTTTGATGGTGAGGTGAGTGGAGCCACATGTATAAGTAAAAGACTGGCTAGCTTAGCCAACAGGCTAAAAACAAACCGACTGGGCTAGCTAGCAGCTGTCAAAGCAGGCAATAGCCACAAATTTAAAAGTCCGGTCGGGAGGTTGTGGTGGATGGCTCAATATGGAGAGTGGTGTCCAATTCCCATGTGAAAGTTTGTGTTGTTTCTATTATCCCTGACCGATAACACAACAAAATAAACCACTTTGCTATTATTGTAACCATGACAACAAAGACCATCTAATGTGGAGGAAGTACTTATTTTAACCCAAATCACCATCTTTTCCTATACCTAACCAAGCCATGACTGTTATTATAGTAACCATGGCAACGATCATTACGCCGCTCTCGGTACAGTCGCATGTTTATTATGGTAACTGACAACCAAGGTCGCAATTTGAGGAGACACTGCTATGGGTCGAATCAGAGGGTTGAAAAAAACAACCTATATGGTTGTTTAGATTGGAGGACTGGTTGCCCCAGGGGATTATAAAGTAAATAAATCTATCTGTCTATCTATTAAAACCAGTAGAAATACCCATAAAGCAGTTTAACTTTAAAAATCAGCAATTCACCAATACTCTTCAGTGACACAGGACAGGACGTCTCCAGCAGCTGGGAGCTGAGCTGTCTAACATTTCCTCAGCTTGTTTCTCTGATAACTTCAGATCCAGACGTCCGACGACTAAAATCCTTCATCTGGTTCAAATATAAAGCTGAAAACCACCAAGGTGTCAAAAGTGTATGTGGCTTCAAACTAGATAAAAGTCAATGTTGAGCTTCCGTCAGACAAACACAACACTGACACATGATCATAAGGATATGATATGGATATGATGTCACTGACAGGCAAACAATGAAATGCTACCATGATTAAAATCACAGATTTCTCTGGTTTGAGAATTGTGGGATAATGTAAGAACACAACTCAACAACATATAGAACATAGGTCTAGTTGTCTTTAGACATTTTAATGTGGAAAAGTTACATATGCATAATTGAGTGAAGGTCCTCATGAACAACTGAGTGGTTTAGTTTTAGATTCATTTGAATCATCACTTTCTATTAAACTGAAGGCCACATTGTAAATCACAGTCTCTTCCAATGCTGTTTGCCACTGTTACCAATCCTGCAGCCATGACACAAAGTCATTAAGACAGTTGCCACAGTGTCATTTGATCCACTGGCTCATCGCTCTGACAGGTCCCCAGTGCCGGAAGAGAGCTTCCAGGAAGCCTCTGATCTCCTTGTGATAAAGGCTTCACTAGTGGACCAAAGTGATGTTTCAGTGGGAAATGACTGCTGTTTGTCACATTATCACCACCACTCTGAGAAGAATCAATCAATACCCATCTTGTGAAGGTCCATCTGGGATAGTTGCTGCTGAAGCTGATGGTGGGCGGGGGGTGGTTGGGGTGGGCACTGACCTCACAGTAAAGCTATAAATCAAATGACACAATTTTCTTCAATTTTGTAGAACAATTGGATGCCTTTGCCGAAGTATTGTGTCCTTTATGAAGCCAAGCAGAGAGTCAGAGTGGTGGAGGTCAGGATGGCAGATAGATGAGTGAGGTCCAACTTTTATACAGGAGACTGGTGTTCATGTCCCATCACAGACCTGCTATTAATACGATCTTTCCAGTGCCTTCACAATAGCTGCCATACTCAAAATAAAAGGTGTAAAATGTAAGATGCAGATTCATTCAATATGAACATGATTCCTAGAGACACTGGGTTACCCAGTCTGCACACACACAAGGTTGCATCCAAGCATCAACCTTCAAGGCTGACACATGAAGTTAACAGTGAGGCACCAAAACTGCAGTTCCAGTAATGACCACTAGAGTCTGGCTCCAACAGTGAGTCAATCCCCACTGACACTGTGGTTACACCAGGTGATCGGTGTAGTTCGGTGATGAATAATATTAATTACTTTGGAACTGAGTAAGTGATTTGCTGTTGATTGGGGTTTCAACATGGTAATGCTGAGTGGTTGGTCTATCAGTTCAGTCATCATAAAATTTCTCTCAGTTATAATTTCAAGAAGCTCCAAGAAGAAGAAGAAAAAGTAGATTAAAAGTATATGGAGTAAAGGGCCGATTTATTTCTGCAGAGACACATTGTTGTTGATTTTCTAAATTCTCAATGCTGTAATCACCAGAAATTAAATCCTCAATTCTGCGTTCACTGTCCTAGGATGAAGATTTAAATCTCAGGGACAGATTTCTCATCCAAAACTATTTGCATGGTAGATACCATTAGGTGGAAATTATATCATATGAACTCAACTAAAGTTGGTGAGTTATTGTGGACAGGAGTAGTGTCTCTGATTAACAGGATCTGGCAACCATGACATGTGAATATGGTGTTGCTGTAACAAACAGAGACTCCCTTCCACCAAAGTAAAGTACAGCTCAGTTGAGTGTGCAGCACCACTGCAGATGCTGACAGTGGCCAGTTCCTGGTGTGCTGAAATAGTGATCTGGGTGGGTATGAGAGCACGGTGGGTTAGTGCTGGTGCTGTGGAGGCTGCAGCTGAGAGCTCAGAGCTGTGGGATTGTGGGATTGTGTCAGGCTGAAAGGGGATCCAGCACAGGGCAGAGAAACACAGCAGCTCCCCCTCACTGCTGGAGCACTCCGCTGACACGCTGCCAAGTTCTCAGGGCTCTGCAGCACACACGCACATGCAAACACACACACACACACACACACACACACACACACACACACACACACACACACACACACACAAGCAAAAAGTACTGGTGCACACAGTCACATGGAATTTCATGCATACACAATATTACACACACATCAACAGTCACATACATTTGGAAACAAAAACACGTATAGTATCAACAAGTACACACAGGCACACAGATGCAACCTCAAACACACACACACTCCCACACATGAGATCATGCACACAAGATAACATGCACACACATCCAAAACTACACACTAAAGTACAGGCTCACACTTCAAACTAAAGCTTTACTGAGTTACAAAAAGCACACATAATATCCTATAACGTGCTCCTCTGTGACATACCCTTCTTTTTCCAAGTACAGAGAGGTGGGGAGATGGGAGGGAGGATCAAGGAGAGACAGAGAGCATGGATATTTCACCAGCAAAATGGATTTTTTTGTTTCTGATTCAACTCAATACTGCAGCCAAGTATTCTGCTAATTGTGATTGATTTTTAGGGTCACAGATTCATTAAACCAAGTTGCCATAGTTAATATACATCACATAAATACATTACCACCAAGGCCCCTAAACCTCCTGATATGGACAGACCACATTTCATAGGACATTTCAGAGTAAGGTTGAGTTAAGGTAGCGCTGGAAAATGATGGAGTAAGAGTTTGACATTATAGGTCATATATTTACTTGATCTCATGCTGATAAGTATAGTATAAATCTTTATTTAACCTTTATTGTAATTATTTACTTTTTACTCAGTCTCGGTTTTCAATCAACTGTTTTCATTAAAGGTCCATATAGTCTAAAGGTAGATGACCATAAGTTGTTTGATTATAAAGCAGGTCTAGGTTCTGTATTAATACTGTGAAAGTAGGACTTCTGGAACTTTGTGATGTCACAACAAAGCATGATCCCACCATCCAACTTTGCAGGATTTGGTTTCTCTGAGTGTTTCACCTGAAATGTGATATATTTTTTTATTGGATTACTGAGAAAACAGTCACCCATTCAGAAAACCATACATATATCTTCTTATGGATCACCACTATAATTTTCTAGGTTAGTACATTCATTAATTTACAATGACACTGCAGTATGCTGCAATAAATGTATTTAAGTCCTCGCCTCAGTCCCCAATCAGTTCAGAGGACACTGACTCTGCTTCCTCTTTCATGCAAATCCTCAACTCTGTTTCTTTATGCACAGAACTACATACATATCTGCAGCAGGAAAAGTTTTGGGAGAAATGTATTACATTTGTTTTTGTCTCAGTTTTTACTTAAATATCCAATTAAAACAATTTACATTTTTATGGTTTTTTGGCAAACTCAAAGCACTTGGTTAGAGTTATGAATGGTCATGGATGAATATTCATGAGTTTAAAAACTGACAAGCAGAAGAAAGAGAGATGGTTCTTCCAAGACAAAAAAAAAAAAAAAAAAAAAAAACATCATTCATTTCAGCAAGTCCCCAAAATGACATGTTTACATACACACGAGACAAAGCCGTCTTGTGGACACAGTAATTATCTCTAACTCTAGTTGGGAATGAAGGAGGAAATAGTGAGATGTTATTACAGATAGATTCTACAGAAGGAGAAGGTTTGCCGAATGCATGCTCAACAAAAAGTCAGCGTTTAACACAGACATTGGCTTGATTTAAAAAGGACCACAACTGTTCCCAAAACACATGTATATTACTGTAACCATGGAAACCAAAGGTCCCCTAACTTTAACTAAGTAGTCATTTTAACCCACACCATGATCTGTCTTTGTCCTAACCAAGCTGATTTTGTACCTAAACCTCCCTAATCCTTAACTTTAGCACCATCAGATCAAAAAAAGTATTTATTTTTCCAAAAGTGATTTGTAATAGTTTTGAAGGTTACTGAAAAATGTCTATGTGTTTGATTAGTAAACTCTTTTACAGTATGTGTGACTCTTAGGGCCACAAACCGCATATATTATTATTATATGTCATTTAATTTGGTGGAGAAAGAATATGTTTACTTTTTCAATATTGAGGGAAAACACTGTAAATAAAGATGGACGTAGCCTCTGTGACGTCGCCCACAGGTTTCTGAAGAGCAGTTTTGAAGCTCAGAGTGAGCTGCTCCACCATCGCCATCTTGGCAGTGTATGACTTCGCCCCTATATTCCAGCTAATGCAAAAATGGCCAAGAGGAGGGGCGTGTGTGGAGCTGAGACTTCATTTCATACTTGTTTGTAGCAAGCAAACACTCACCCACTTGTCACTCAAAGAGGCCACGCCCTCAATTCTCCATAACTTTAAGCCTTAATAAAATGTAAACAGGTGAGTTATATAAACAGCTGTCAAGAAGGAGGAAATTAGTTCTAGAGACCAAAACAGTTTTTGTACCAGGCTGTAAACATTTCAATGTTTATTTCTGCTGTAAAGTTGGACATTTTAACATGGGAGTCTATGGGGATTGACTCACTGTTGGAGCCAGACTCTAGTGGTCATTCGAGGAATTGCAGTTTTTGTCACTTCAGTGATGGCTTCATTTTTCACCCTCAGACATTGCCGCTTATGGGCTTTTCCTCAGCTTTACCGAAGAGTTTTAGTAGAACCAAATCTAACCACAGACCATACTCTGGATGTGAAGTCCAGCGCTCACTGTCCACCGACCTCCTACATATGGTGTTTGTGGAGTACAAGAATAGAGCATTTCCTGGACTGTGACTATCATCAGAAGTGTGTTCAATAAACGTAGTTTTAAGGACACAGGGTTGAACTCTTGGGTGTGAATTCTGATTTCTATAATGGCTCAAACTTCAACACACGCAAAAGTTCAACAGGTATTCAGAACGCAATATCAGGTTGTGTGTTTGGGGATGGGTTTGAGCGTGATCTGTTGGGAGATGTCAGGGTGAAGCATCAACCAGCCATCCAATCATTCCAGTTAGTGTGATAAGTTCCAGACTGGTTTTTGCTCTTGTCAGCCTTCCCCCCACTTAAAGCCTGCCTCTGGACTCCCTTCATCCCTCCCTCCCTCAGTTTTCTCCCTTGTGTCCCATCGCCGCACATCATCAATACTCCTCAACTTCTCTGTCACACACACACACCCCCCTTCAGCACCCCTCTGGAAACCCTCACTTCAAAAGCCTGCCAGCTTAACATGTCATTGATTAGAGCAAGGGGGGCCTGCAGCCTAAGGCTGGGGGGTAGGAGGGCTCTCTCTCAGCTATCTATCACTACTGGTAATCACATACACTATTAGACAATCAAACAAAGCACTCAAGTCTCAAACACATATCCATTATGGCCTGTATGGACCGACTTCTCCAGAACACAACATCTCCCTTTTATTCAATTATCAGTCCTAGAAACAGATGGAATGCAAACACTGATAAAAGCAGAAGTTGCAGTGAGTCATCACGATCTGCCAAGCTTCATCCATCACTGATCCTTCGTCAAGTGCAGTGGCAGCCATTTCTTCTCTCTGCCAGTGTGTATAGGTGTTAGTAGCGGGGAGAGTCATGGTGAGAATCACCCTGAGGTGGTCTGCTAAACATAAGAGACTCTCTGTACACCTGCACACACATTGACATGGTAACAGACAAAGGTATGCTCGCTCACACACACACACACACACACACACACACACACACACACACACACACACACATTCCCAGGCTGGACATGTGGTGGGCCACCCAGTGCTCCTGCTCCTCTTCCATTAAAACACATCTGGTAGCTCCATTAAAACAGCAAAGGAGAGAGTTACTCCCTCCGTCTCTGCCAAGTCCTCGCTTATCCTCATCATCTACACCACACCACCTTGATGAAGGGGATAATAGGCCAAATTAGATGTTTGCACACAGCTATGTATGTCAACAACCAATTTAACAGCAATTATGCCTTGAGCAATGATGTTTTAGCGCATGTTTCCCCTGGCTGCCCTCCGTCCTACCTCACTCTCTCACACACACAGAAACACTCTGGTCTTTTATCAGGCTCCAGATCAGTTTTACTCTTTCTAGAGCAGACATGGGGGAATGGAGGTCGCTCCATGCAGAGCTGTTTTAGTCATGTAGAGCTCTCTGCAGCGTGTGGATCATGTTCATGAGGCAAGTAACAGCTACTTTAACACGCCTACACAAAGTCTGCTTATGCATGAGGCACTAGCAGCCAGACAAATCCACAGCACTTTCTCACAGTTATCTGGTCTAGTCATTGTCACACTCACATCTACGGAGCACAAACTGTATTCAGGTTCAGCTGTCTCATCTCATGGCAACAGACCTGTTCTATAATGGGAGAGAAACCCCTCAGATGAGTCAAAATACTCTCCTGAAACTGTTTGATCCTGATATGCTGACATCACCAGTTTTGGTTCATCTTTTTGATACAACAGTGCAGTTTGAACTTAAAGTAGAGGGTATAACTCCTACATGATTTCATCAAATACCAAGAAGATATTTTTCACCTCAAGGTACGATTGTACTGATTTGGAGTCAGAGAATATTTTGCAGCAAATCTGCTTACAGCTGCGATATCTGAAAAAAACATTTTTAGTAATTATATATATATATACATATATATCTATATAGATATATATATCTATATAACTGATTTCTTTCTTTATGTGTTCTTTCTTTATATGTCTGATTTCTTTCTTTATGTGTGTGTGTCTCTCTCTCTCTCTATATATATATATATAGATATATATATAGATATAGATATAGATATATATGTATATATAGATATATATATATATATAGAGAGAGAGAGAGAGAGAGAGAGAGAGAGAGAGAGAGAGAGACAGACAGACAGACATAAAGAAAGAAATCAGTCCAGTCAATCCTGTTTTTGTTCCTCAATTGTTTAAAAACAAAATGTAAATGTGTGAGCAAATGGTTGTAAAAGTTTGTAATCAGACTCAGATCAACATAAGCAGACATGTGGAATTGTGTTTCAGCTTTTCACCTCTTTGCCTGGACCGCATCAGCAGCCTTACAATCGCAAATGTTGCTGACTGACTGATGATATTTCCACCACTGGTCAGTGGAGTGCTGAGCCGCAGTCTGCTCTGCCGCTCTGGTTTCCCGGCTGCTTGGGAACTGCAGGAAAGAGGAGGAGCACTTCCAATACACTGAGCCTCTCCTCGTTTACAGCAAATAAAACTACTTTCATTCATAAACATAAGACACACTGAGCAGAGAGAGAGAGAGCAGGAGAGAGGGAGGGAGAGAGAAGTCATCGAAGTCATCGAGTTGGTCTATGACATACTCTACATATGAAACAGAGGGAGTTAGACATAAAGACCTGCCTCTAACAAAAGTCTGTTACGTTCTGGAGCTGAAGTAAATAAAGACTAAACTATTGTGGATCCCAGAAGGAGGCTGTGCTCTGTGTGAGAGACTGAATAAGAAAGAGAATCTGTCCCGGGCCCCAGTGGTTCAACTGGTGGAGCGTGTGACATTTGGTGTAGTCCTTGCTCCATCGGCCCAGGTTAAAGTCTGGTCTATGGCCCTTTATGGCCCTTTGCTGCATCTTCCCTCTCTCTCTTTCTCACTATGACTGTAATCAAGGCAAAAGCACAGTTATAGAATAAGGATTTGACAAGAGGTCCAGACATGTACTAGGTTTAGATCTAGTCTGCTTAATCTAAGTGTTCACTGTCCTGTGTTTTCCTCTCCACCAACTTTCTCTACAGATGCTAAATGCTCCACTTTGTTCTCCAGCTGCCCCTGACTGTGTCTGTCTGCTGTTTGATGCGATGCAGGTAGATTATAGATTTCACTGCACACAGAGTCCAGTGAAGCTGTGTGAATCCAAAACAATGATGTAAAAGAGGCTAAAAACATCCACAGAACTGAAGGGAACAGCAGAACTGGTGATGATACTCTGTGGGTTCATCACCACCAGCAATTACTTTCATGCTACAGTCATTAGATCCACTGATAATTTAGAAATATTGATTATTGAAAATGACAAGCAGTAAAACAGTGAGCTCTGAAACTGAGGGCAGCAAAAAGTTGGAGATCTGATGTGCTGAAAACATTCTGTGGGAGTTTTAGTTCTTTTAAATGCTAATATATTAATTGTTTTGTAACTTGGTTAAAGTAGCAAAGTACGTCAGGCTGGGTAACTGGGTCTCAGGGACAGTGATGAGCAGCACTGGGGCTCCACAGGGGACTGTTCTGGTTCCGTTCCTGTTCACCCTGTACACGGCGGACTTTGAATACAACTCTGAGTCCTGCCACATCCAGAAATACTCAGATGACACAGCTATTGTGGCATGTATCAGGAACAGGCAGGAAGAGGAGTACAGGGATCTGACGATGGCCTTCAGTGAATGGAGTGACAACAACTGCCTCCTTCTGAACACCTCCAAGACCAAGGAGACAGTCATGGACCTTCGGAGGTTTAGGCCCACCCTTCAGCCAGTCAACATACGAGGGAAGGACATTGAGTTGGTGCACACTTATAAATACCTAGGTGTGCACCTGGACAGTAAACTGGACTGGTCCCTGAACACGGATGCCATCTACCTGAAGGGGCAGAGCCAGTTCTTTTACCTCAGGAAGCTCAGGTCCTTTGACGTCTGCAGTGAAATGCTGCACATGTTTTATCAGTCAGTGGTGGCCAGTGTACTTTTTATGCTGCAGTCTTCTGGGGCAGCAGCGTGTCAGACATGAACACCAAGAGACTGGACAAGCTGGTCAAAAAGGCTGGGTCTGTGCTTGGCAGGAGTCTGGACTCACTCAGGACTGTTGTGGAGAGACGCATGCAATGTAAGATGGAGGCCATCTTGGACAATACCAACCATCGTCTCCTCAACATTCTGGCAGGACAGAGAAGCAGCTACAGGTGCAGCAAACATCTCATCTCACTGCGCTGCAGAACAGAGAGGTTCAGGAGATCCTTTGTTCCCACTGCCATTGGGCTATACAACAACTCAGCCAAAGGAATTGGACTAATTTAGTTATTGTTTATTATTTATTATTAACTATTATTATTATTACTAATGAGCTACTGGGCACCTGAATTTCCCATAAGGAATAAGTGAAGTATTTATCTATCTATGGGTTTAAATTCTAATATCAAGTGTTGTTGTCAATCATTTACTTTAGAAAACAGCTGTGAGCCCAGATGTGAACTGCTGACTATCACCCTGAGCAACAAGACTGTCCTTCCCTAAAAAAAAACAAATAAAAAAACTCAGTGTTTATTATTGTAACCATGACGACGAAAGTCCAACCATAACGAATTACTTAACCCAGATCATGATCTTTTCCTAAATATAACTGTGACCGTTCCATAATCTTAACTGTGTGTTTATTATTGTACCCATGACGATCAATGTCCTGTACACCTGTTGCCATAGGGACACTATTTCAAGAAACACTCCTATTTGCTGTATCAGGTCATTTGCAACAGGCTACACATTTCTTCAAATCAATAGAGTCAAAAAAATCAAATAAAATAAAATATGTATGTCCAGCTGGAAAAAAAAGTTTCAACTTGTTCTTACTTTTCCAAAAAAAAGATCTACAAGGTTCTAGTTTACATTCACAATGCACTGTATTTGCCAGGGAACTCCAGCCAAGTTCCCTGATCAACAGTGAGGAGCTAGACAAGCATATGGATAGAGCATGTCTCTGGGCTAAGCCATCAGAGATGTTCATCCCTCCCCTCAGTGAAAGCACTCCAGGTCAGAGAAACCAGAGGGGAGAGTGAGAGTCCAGCTGACCAGACCCTGAAAAACTTTCATCTCTGATTACACAGCTTCTCTCTCTGGAGTGTATACTTCTCCACCCCAGCATACTGATCAGGCTGATTCAGCCCTCCATGATCACTACAGCTCACAGACTGACTGACATGGGCCCTGCCCCCCCTCCCCTCACCCCTTCACAACCCCCACCCCCGTCTCTATCCTCCATCCCCCAGCCCTCTCAGCCTTCTCCTGCAGCACCTAGGGTTATCGTCAGAAGTCTATAGCCCTTCCAAAGTCTCAGTAGAAATCAGCAGGGCTGGATCAGTGAGGAGGCCTGGCCAGAGGAGGCCTCTGAGAGGAGAAGAGGTGTTCTGGCTCTTAAGAGACTCCCCTCCCGGCTTTCTGAAGGGGGAGGGCAAACGGAAGGAAAATCAATAGGCAAGGATCAGTAGGCCTGTGATGGCATGGCTAATCGGGTTTCTGCATTAATGTTTCAGATGCTGGGAGAACTCGTTGCCTGGCGTGCTGTACTCAGGGCCTCAGAAGCCTTGCACAATAAGCAGCAAACATACACACAAAAGCTTGTAGGTTCACACACACTGACTCACTCAAGAACACAAAAGAGAATGTCAAATCAGTAAGAAGCTCCACTTTGCATTTCCTCATTTTTTGGACCAAATATAAACTCAAACCTGATTCAGCAAGAACCTCAAACTTTGTGCTGAACACTGATGCTGAGCCATTGAACACAGTCACAAAACACACTAGTCTGAGGTTGTGACACCAGTCTGGATTTGCATCAAATATTCCACATTTAATTCTAAGTGCAGAACAAGAGTTGATAGCACAAGAGGTCTGGAACAATTACCTGAACCGGGCAGGAGGAGGGAGGAGATCAGTACAGACAACAGCCCTGAAAAATGCAAGCCATAGGTCACTGTTGAGATAAGCCCTTAGAACTGCAGATTGCTGGTGTGTGTCAACTTGTGTGCGTGCGTGCGTGCGTGTGTCCACATGTGTATATGAAGCAGAGAGAGGCAGGAGGAGCAGTCCTCCCAGACACTGAATCATAATCCCTAAACTCTGTGTTGTTGCCACAGTTTCCACATTGCTTTCCTCTGACATTAGCCGTGTATAAATCAGACTGCGACAGACAGGCAGCTCCCTTCAGGAGGCTGGTACGGGAAGGGGAGCTGCCACAGGCTGCACCCTGGGCCCCCACCCACCACCACTACCCCTCCTCATCAGCAGATGTGCTCTGCTCTCCTATCTGCTAACCCCCCCCCCACCACCACCACCTATAAACACACACACACCTTCATCCCACCACTCATAATGACACCACTAATGCCTCCAACCATGCTGAAATATTAACTCAGTGCTCTCCTACTCTCTGGCTACAGCTTTAACTACAACAACAGCAGTGATAGTATAAGGCCAGCAATGATGATGCCTTGAAGTGCTCCTCAGTCAAACCAGGATTTTTTTTTTCTCAAAATGTTTGGAGAAATCTGCAAAACATTCAGTGAAAATGTAATGGTATTTCAGTTTTATATTATTTGAATAGCACAAAATTATAACATACATTATATCAAGGCACTTTACAGAGTAACATCAAGAACTTATTGTAGAGAGAAACCCAACAATTCCTCCATGAGCAGCACTGTGACAGCCAAGAAGAAAAACTGACAGGACCAGACTGAAATTGGGGGTGGGGAAGGGATCTACCTCGGTACTGTAAATTAATGTCATCAGCTAAGTAGCTAGATAACTAGGTAATGTTTACAGTAAAACATTAGGTACTGTCAGCAAACCCAAACAAGTAAAGCATGCATTGAACAACACACTGTTACATTGCTGCACATAAACTCATGTAAAACTGCCAATTTCAATAACAATCTTAATATGTAAGTTACAGTAGCTGTGCTAGAGTAAGCTGCTCCACCATTGCCATCTTTCCAGTGTCTGACTCCACCCCTAACTCCAATCTAATCCAAAATTGGTTGAGGGTGTGAGCTGAAACTTCAGTGAATGCCAGTTTGTGGCAAGCATGCGCTCACCCACTTGTCACTCCAAGAGGCCACGCGCTCAGTTCTCCAGAACTTTAAGCCTTAATAAAATATAAACAGGTGAGTTATATAAAAAGTTCTCATGAAGGAGGAAATTAGCTCTAGAGACCAGTTTTTGTACCAGGCTGTAAACATGTTTATTTCTGCTGTAAAGTTGGACATTTTAACATGGGAGTCTATGGGAACTGGGAATACAGGCTGTTTCCACACTCACATAGGCAATTAATTGCTACGCAGCTACATAATATATCACACACTTTTTGGATAAAAGATATTTCACGTGTAAACTAGAATCTCCTCCTTGTGGTTGTTTCCTCCACCAACCAGACAAGCTACAGGAAATATGGTCAGTCTCTCCTTCCTGAGTTACAGTGTTGAATAATGGCCAGAAATGTTTTTACAGAACATTATGATGTCACAGTGAAATTGTCCTTTGAACTTTTAACTAAAAAATGTAATCTCTTCACTTTATCCTTATAGACATCTAAGTTAAATTACGGCATGATTAGTGTATGAATTTGAGTTGAAATGTGTTTTGTGAGGTCACAGTCACCTTGACTACCAAAATCTAATCAGTTCATCCTTGACTCCAAATGAATTGTAGTGTGTTCCCTCATGGCGTTACTGAGATATGTTCACAAGAATGGGACCGAGTGACAGACAACCCAAGGACATAATGCCTCCGGACCTGGCTGTCACGAAAAGAACAAAACATACATTTAGCATATATTGTCACATTCAAGGGAAAAACTGAACCCAAATGCAGACCATGAAGAAGGGGGTTGGTGGGAAAAGATCTTTTAATAACAAAAAGTGACTTACTTAAAGAACTCAAAATCCAAAATGGAGGCAAAATCCAGAAACAAAACTGAAACACTAAGGAAACTAATCAGGAAGGAAAAGCAGGAGCAAAACACAAGCAAAAACATAAAATCCAAATACCGGAAACACAGGAGCATGAGCCATGAAAACAAGATGAACTGACCTAGACAAAGGGGAGCACAGAGACTAAATAGACACAAGGGAGGCAAGGGTGATTGAACACAGGTCTGCGGGGCAGACAATCAACAAAGAGGGAAACAGGACGAAGACCTGAAGTCAAAACATCAAGAGACACATGAGGAAACTAACTACAAAATAAAACAGGAAATGACCAAACACAAACATAAATTGTCCGTCATGGCAACCCATGACATATATATATGCTATTAATGTAGGAAATGTATGCATTTATTTATTTATTCATCTAGTTTCTAACATTACCCTGGTACAGATCCTGTTCTTGCATGTTACACTTTTATATCTTCTTGGCTTTTATTTGGACTTTTTTAATTCAGTTTTCTTGCTTTTTCTTTGGAAACAAAAAACAAAAAAAATCTTCAATAGTGCCAAAAAAACTTGATTGCTGTTTATGTTTTAAAATAAAAACCAAAGAAAGCCATGTAAATTCTGCTTTTGGTTTCAAACTAAATAATGATAAAAGAAATTGCAAGGTTTTCCTTTTTTGGATTCAAAAATTTTGTTTTTAAATTACAGAATTTAAATTATCTTAAATTCCAGATTATGTGATGATGAGGTCATCAGTTAACTCATGTTGTCATCTGGTCTTGAGACTGTAAATGTTTCACATAAATTATGAGGAACAAGCTGGAGAAAGACAAGAAAGAAAAGTTCTGATCACTACCTGCAGCAAGAGTCCAAAAATGAATGCCATGCTCTGCCACTCGGCTGTGGCCTAGTCACAGTGCCAATAACCCTCATGCAGCTTCTCTACCAGGGTAGAAAATCTTTTCTCAAGACCTCAGATAAACAGACAGGAGACTGCCTTTCCCATTCAGCAGTGGCCCATTCTCCTATTCTCCCAGTCAAACTGGTGATAATATAAGAAACTAAAGAGCTTTCAGTGGGAAAAGATGCGTCTGGAGGTCAAAGGTTAGTGTGCTCGGCACAGGAAGGAGAGGCAAGTTTCTGGGTCACCATCATACCTCTGGGGAGCAAAAGTGACAATCTGGCAAAGGAACAAATCATTTAGACGTGCTGATGATAATGATATCCAGTCCTTACCAATGCTTTGTATGTTGATGTGTTTATTTTCTTTACTTGTCCAAGCATGTGTCAAAACAATTAGTTTCAGTGTCTAGGATTTACAAATTAAGTGAAAAACTGTTTGCTCCTTTACACACTGCCTGCGTTGCACGGCGACTGACGTCACTGAGCTGCTGCAGAGAATCTCGTGTGTTCACAGCGGCTGCGTCTCTGCTGCTGCAGCTCTATCTCTCTACATAGAGTTTGCAGGTTACTGGAATGTTGGATTTGTCTTCATTATAAATTAATTTCTGATTTATTTTTGACAGAAAATGTTACTAAATTGTCACTTTCTCCACATGCAGCTGATAAAATGGTTTCATGTCTGTCATATTCAGATTCAGACTACACACTGTTTTATGTGATGTTTCTGGTATAATGTCACTATGACATCAACTGGTCTTCTCACTCTCTGCTTCTGCTGGGAGATGCTGAATCTCTAGATTGCGTGACACAGTCACGAGGCAAGAGACACACGTCACGCAGGCAATGTTTCGCTCTAACCCGTTAACATGCGCCAAAACGAAAATAAAGACATTCCACAGCCGCAACACATCCATCCAGTGTGATGCTGGCCTTACGGTGAGCACCACCTGTGAATACTGCCTTGTTTGTTGTTTGTTTTGAAATGAAAAAAACAACCTTGGGGAACAGCTTGTTTCCCAATTACCATTTAGAAATAGGGGAGAAAAAAATGTGAAACAACCCATTTCCCAATTTTGTTTGGATAACAAACAACAGAAGAAAAAAAATGAACAGTTATCTGTTTTTCCTTGATGTGATTATAAATGCAAATTGGGAATTGAAACACCTGTGTGGGGATCATCTTTCTCAATTTTGTGTCTATTTTTTTGGTGTCTTTGTTTTTTGCGATTTCTTTTTTTTTTAAGATATGTTTTTGGGCTTTTGTGCCTTTATTGGACAGGATAGTGGAGAGAGACAGGAAATGAGGAGGCAGAGAGAGGGGGAATGACATGCAGTAAAGGCCGTCCGATGCGGGACTCGAACCGGGGCCAACTGCAGCGAGGACTGTAGCCTCTACACAAGGGGCGCCTGCTTAGACCACTACGCCACACGACGCCCCGTTTTTTGCGATTTCTAAATGGTAATTTGAAAATGCACTGTTTCCCGATTTTGGTTCTCATTTCAACAACAAACAAAAATTTGTTGGCCGCAAAGTAAACAGACCTCCTACAAGCAGGATTTAAGCCTTGATTTATAAGATATGTGATCTCTGTGCATGGATTGGCAGATTCTCTACTGTACTTTATATAGTACATGGTCTCATTTGTTTATATAAAGTTACCCAGAAATTGGAAGGTCGCGGTTTGATTCCTGGCTCCTCCAGTCCACGTGTCCAAGTGTCCTTGGGCAAGACACTGAACCCAAAAATTTGGGTATCAAGTGTGTGTGGGATACAGAAGCTGTAGAGAAGAAGTGCTGAGTCAATGGATGAATGTGGTGTAAAGCTCTTTAAGTGATTGATAAGACTAGAAAAGTGTTATATAAATGTGGTCCATTTACCATATTTGCCTAAATCTGACAAATGTAAATAGCTGTTTAAAATGACATCTTCAGTCAATAAAAGAATTTCAATTCAAACAGTATTGAAATCTATTGATCTGTAAGGACTACCCGAGCATTACAAACAGTGCTTCTTTCTCTACATGTTTTAGCTGTGTCAGGTTCAGCTCTCTCAGTGTGTGCTGTATTTAAGACTGTTTGTTGTCTCTCAGAAATACAGCACTTCACAGACTCAACAAAAACATAGCAACACTCTTAAAACATTCTCTTTTCCTACCTGATGCACACATCTTAGAGCAGTGTCTTCAATGACAGCAATGACGGTTCAGATCCAGGGAATCATTTCTTCTCTGCTTCAAATCCCCAAACCCAGTCTTCTTACCTGTGCTGGACTCTGCCGTTTGCTTACCGCTTCCATATCTTCACTAAATCTGCCTTCCTTCTTCACGTAGCAGTAAATAAACAGGCAGGTGAATAAGCTGACAGTATGTCAACAAGCTGTAGACACAACACTGACATCAACATATAACGCTGTTGTGGCTAATGTGTTACAGATCCAGCAGACATGGCTTTATTTAGGTGAAACATATCAGACCCTTTAGCAGCTAGTTTTTGACTTTGTCTACTATTTCATGCTGAGGCAATTACCGGGAAAAGAAAGATGGACATCTGGAAGTTAGACCCAGGTATTTCTCTTGGGAGTTGGTGGAGACCAAACCCAGCTGAAAGCAGATTTAGTATTGGACATTAACTCTTCAGGTGATACAATTTCTAATGAATGCTAATGTTGCTCTGTCTGATTGATTTCTACAGTGAGTAGATTTGCCTTATTGTTTGCAACTCACAGCTGAGATTGTCGGTTGAAATTCAAGATGAGTGTTTTAGCTCCATATCAGAATTAATCTCCATCCCAACAAACACACCTGAAAACACATATCACATGACTATTCACATGCACTGGACATGCATGTGCAGGTGTTAACAGCTTGATGCAGAAAATACTGTGGAACAGCAATGGCAAAAGGTAAGAGCAGAAATTTCTTAGTATTATAAAATGCAGAATGTAACTGAACAGCTGCTAGCAAAAACAACAAGGTCAACAACACTTGTAATTCATTATCATGTTGTATTCAGCACTGGTTGTTGAGGCTGATGCAGTTTGTTGCCATGAAAAGGGTTACATGATAGGAGCGTGAGGAATCAGGGAAGCGTACGTTGTGACTGATAAGACCCAATCAAGAAGGGAAGGTTTACATAACTGTTTTTCAGTTTTTGCCTGTCCAGACATAAATGTAATTCCAGAGTTTTCAAACTAAGATGATGCCAGCAGTGTTTTCAAAAGGCTTGTAAACTCCAGAGTAGTGTGGAAGCCAGGTGTAAACTAACTAAACTAAAACATATTAGTATGAATGTAGCCTTTGATAGACTTTTTGATTGAGCGTATACAGTGGGAATTGGCAGTAATTCAGTATTATCTCACCAACTGTTTTGTGATGATATGATGGTATAATATTATCCTTTTTTTTCATTTCTGGCCAAAATTAATCACTCAAAGCAAATTGAAACAAAAAACTCTGAAATATGTGTGACACACTGTTAACTGCTTTGTAAAGCTATTTGATTATTTGACATGTAATCATGTACATTTACTGGAAAAATGGTCCTATTATTAACCATAATAGCAATAACCATTAACCATATAGTTATAGTAAAGATTATACTTACATAAAACAAATATACAACAGGATATATAATAAAAGAAAAAACACAGGCTGCTGTCTGCCTGTCAGGAAACGACTGAACCACAGTAACATTTGCTGTTAGTGTAGATAGACAGTGCATCTGATCTTTAAGTTTGTTTGGTTATAGACTGTAGTGGGTCTCCTCACTGTGAGGAGTGATCAACAGACAACTGTGCATCATTATGCAGCAGTGGACCTGTAGCTACCACAGTCAAAATCCACTGAACACGTGAGCAGAGCAACTAACTCACAGCTCGTGTTCCAGATCAGGTCCAGCTCATATCATGTCAAATTCATTTGGAAATTGAAAAATGTCGTAATCTATTCACTTTTGACGTAGTATTAAAGGATAACTGTTGGTTCTGAGCTCTGCCTCATGAGTAGAACACCATATGTTGGATATTCAGTTGTTTATCAATGTATTGAACTCATCATACATTAAGAAAATATTAATATATGAATATTAATATTAAATAATAACTTTAAAATAAATTAAAGTCCTCTGGGGCACCAGCCTAAAAAACATAGGCGAAATTGCCAATATTGGTTCAGTCTCTAATTTTTACTATTAAACTGGAACTCTCATTAATAATTAACTTAAAAACTTTAACCAAATTACCATATCAACAGTAAGTAAAGGTTGAACGATTGGAGTTCTACTGAGTAGAGGTTGGCAATACTCACACTTTTGCAACATTAAACACACCAGTAGCTATACTTAAAGACATTTATTTACAATGGAACAGAGTAAAAACACAATCTCTAATCTAGTATACAGGTTTTTGTGTGTGTGTGTGTGTGTGTGTGTGTGTGTGTGTGTGTGTGTGTGTGTCTGTATATAGGGGTAAGATGGCCAATTCAAAATGGTGACTGTGACCACATGGCCTGAAAAAAGAAGACTACTCAAAATGGCCGCTGAAACCACCTGGTGTGTGGGACAGAGAAACTGTGAGTTTCTTTGTTAGCCTAGCTTATATATTCTAAAGGTACCAGGTTAAAGGGAGATGGTTAGCTGCATGCAGGTTCCAAAACTGAGACGTACTACAGGTATGTGTGTGAACATACAAGTACCCAAATAACTGTGTGACTAACCACAACCGAAGCAAACTTTTCAACAAGAAGATATTAACTAACATGTACATGTACATTAACAAAGGTTAAGACTTCTCCTGCTTAGCTGTGCTGTGCTAGGTGAGGTTAGGCACAGTCAGTTAATGTTACCTTTGAACAAAAGAAAAAGGTCCTTTCCAGTGTTGTTGTAGAGTCCAGCGAGTTGGGTGGCTTCCTGGTGGAGTGAAGTCCTAGCTGGCTGTGTGGACTCTGTTGGAGAGGAGGTTAGCTAGTTTCCTCTTTCTTCTTCTTACAGAGTTAGCTGTTCCACACTAACTCTGCCGTGGCTCCTCTTAGTTGGGAATCAGGTGGCTGACCTTGTATTGTAGCCGCTGATTCTGAAGGAAACTTGGTTCACTCAGTTAATCCTAAGCAAGTTGCTGCTGTTGAGGAAAAGAGTGTTGCAGTCTGCTGTGGGCAGGCTGGCAAGAGAGCTGTTGTCTCATTTAGCAGGGCTGACTTGTGCTGGGAGCCTTGTTGCTCCTTGAAGAGCCAAGAGGGGAGAGGAGCGGCTGCTCCTGAACAAGGCAAGGAGAGAAGAGAAAGAACAAAGAGGGAGATCTGATTTTGTCTGGTGACATCCTGGGGGGTCACATGTCACACACTGACCAAAACTGACTGGTCAGTCAGGTTCCTGGGGAGGGTGGTCCCCAGATGTGAACAGTGAGGAACTGTGGGGAAGCCAGTTCTTTGTCTGAAACACAGAAGAAACATGTGGTCTCCACCACCTTGGACGTACTAAGTTCCAACAACTTTTTGAACCCTGGTATTTCCCATGTTTTTGGGTGTAAATGATTGATAGGGACAAAAAACCTTTCAGATTTTCAAATCAGTCAGTCAACCATTGAGCAAGAACATTATACAGCTGCTGCAATATAAACAACGAGGCATTTGACGGCATCATAGTACATCCACTGTTTGTTTTTGCCACTGACAGGTTCAGAATGATATTATAAGTGTCTGGCCACATTATGGACAGGATTATCACACAGGTGGACCTGTTTCTTAAAGAATAAGGTCTTTACTTAACCTATTTACTTAACATAACATGGGAATTGTTAGTCTGCTGCTGCCAAGTTTGTCTTATTGTGTGGTAATTTTACTTAAGTAAAGGATGTGAACACTTCTTCCACCAATGAAAGTCAACAGTAGCTCCAAGCACAGCAACAACAATGACAGACTACGTTGTCTCTTTACAAGTGTTTTGCTTTGACTTCACGTCAGTGTTGAAGCTCTGCTTCATTTTCTTCTTCTTCTTTGGATAAGGCAGACTAGGTGCTCTGTTTTTTTTTTTGTTTTTATGTAGTCACAAGGTTTTAGTTGGTCTTGTTGGTCACGATAACTCTGCCCCCAGACCTTGACGTAAGCAGGTTAGTAAGTTTAAGACCAGCAACGTGTTGGTGCTGCTTTCGGACGAGTTTTCCTGGCCGAGAACCGGTTCTTTCGCTGACAAAACTTGGTCTAACCAGATTAGGCACCAGGTCCGATCTGGCCAATGAACTACCTTAGTGGAAAAGGGATCACAGTTTTTGCGATATCTACTGAAGTTAGCATGCTCACTAGCCCTGGCCTGTCCTGTAATACTACTTTGTACCTCCAGAGCAAATAGTGAGTCAGACTTGGTTTTGAGCAGACATGAGCCCAGTTCGCACGCCATGCATTTTATGGATGTTTTGATGGTCAACAGGGATTTGTTGTGGTATGTCTTATGGTAAGTCCAAATGTGGCACAGGGGACGGGTAGTGGGAGGCTAAGGGTCCAACACCAAGAGAGACAATTACTGAATGCATGTATGCTGAACGGCCAATGCTGAAAAAATGCTGGTCATAGATACGATCAAAAATGGGGTTTCTTGTATAAATTGACAAAGTGGTTTCGTTTAGTTCAGGTTTCATTTACTGATTCTCCTCCATGACTAAGAATCACAGCTTTCATCTGGATGTTACAGAGCATGACCTTATGTGTGCTAGGTGCAGGGTCACAGTCGGGTCACAGCGCTGGCACTTACCCATCCAGAGGAGGGGTGTGTTAATCCTCCTCAGGCCCAGTAATGCCACCACTGGCCCAGCTGTGGTGAGGTCCCGCAGCCGGCAGTGGGGCCTCCAATGCTAATTGGAGGCTCTGAAGCATTGGGAGGCATGCAAATATCTCCGGCTTTAGATACCCTTCTGTTCCACTTCCAGTCCTCTCCAATCCCCTCATTCCACCTGACTGGAGGAGAGGAGGTGAACACAGCTGCTGGTTTGTTGCCTCCTTCCCGCGGGCACTGGCTGTGTCAAGGGAGGAGGGAGGTGTGTGTGTGTGTGTGTGTGTGTGTGTGTGTGCGTGTGTGTGTGTGTGTCTGTGTGTCTGTGTGTCTGTGTGTCTGTGTGTGAGTGTGTGTGCGTGTGTGGCAGCCGCTCTTGCCTTGATTAGGGGCTGGGCTTCCAGGCCGATGTCATATACTGTACATCAGAGGAGATCAGCAAGCCAGCCTGAAAGTCAGATGACACCAAGCACATGCATAGCACCCCCCACCACCACCACCACACACACATACACACACACACACACACACACACACACACACACACACACACACACACAAGCACACACTTGCCATCCCTCCCTATTGGCATTTATTCTTGCAGTTCCTTCTCACTCCCTGTCACCCCCACCACCCTCCTCCTAGTTTCAACTCACCTGTCCCTCTTGCCCCCCCAACACATAAAATCACCACTCTCTCCTGGGACATATCAGCCAAGGCAACCTGCTGAATGCTGGTAGTTATCAGGAGAGGATGAGAGTGAGAAAGACAAAAAAAATGGGGTAGCTCTTTGGTGGGGGCTGTATGGGTAAAGGACCAGAACAGACCAGGCACGAGGAAGATGTTTAGACTTGGGCAGAGAGCTTGTCAAGACCATCAGGCTTTAGCCGTTGATGAAGACCTTTTGTTTCAGGACTTGAGAGTCACTTGACATTCAGAGGGTGTTAGCAGAATGATTGTTAAAAATCCGTCCTCATCTGCAGCAGTGTCTTTGGTTTCATGCTGGACCGGTCTGTCTGAAGACAGGCAAACTACCAGTGTCATGAATGTGTAATGCGCTGCATGATAATGCAAACAACAACCTTTGTGCACGCCAGGTGAAATAAATGCTTTTCCCAAACAAACACATCATTCACGGTGGAGATCATGGAGGAGTCCATACATTACAATATAATTATTATACACCAATCAGCAATAGCATTAAAACAGGTGACTGGTTTAAATGTTGTGACTGATCTGCGTATACTTTGACAGAGTCAAGCCATGAAGCTGTGGAAAATAATTAAAACTCCAAATTAAGTTTTAAATCAAATTACTCATGATTCAGAATGAACTCTTAGAACAGGCCACGGATATAGACCAATCAGTGTATGTTATACATATACATTATATGTTATATACTGTTTTTATACTATATATATGTAGTTTATTATAGGTCACTGTATAGGCATGATGATAACAATACAAATTGTAATTTTAACATTTCTGTCTATGTGGATTAAATAAAACAGATCAACATGTTAATTGTTAAGTTGTAGTCTGATTTTGTTGATGTTTTTTATTTTTTTGTTTGTTTTTTATTTTTTGTTTTTTTGCTTTGGACAGAATGAGCTAAGCTGTTCTTGCTCCCAGTCTTTCTGCTGTGGTAATTAACACCTCGTAGCTATAGTATGGATTACTTTTTCTTATTGGATTTTATTATTTGTAATTCACAGAATAAAATCCACAAATATTTCACTGTCCACAAACAAGCATTTTTTTTATTAGTGTTGTCTAAAATCACATTCACAAAAATATGAATTACAAGAATTCTTTGTTGGTTAAACAGAACAAGAGACCACGTTCACATTGGCATTTAATACATTTTTCAGTAAAACATTGGTTATATAAAGCTTTTGCCCCAAACTGTCTCGTTATTGATCTGTTCCTTCAATGCTGATGAAGAGGTGAACAATTCAGGAAACTCCTACCTTCACAATTACTCACTGTAGTTTCTATGGTTGCCATGGTCACATGGCAAGCTGTAGAGCATGTTGAAAAAAGTTAAACCATCATCAACTCCAAAGGCAGCATCAAATGGGTATGGCCACTCAGAAGAGATGCAGCCATTCTCTCTCTGTGTGACACAGCAGGAAACACATTACACTGCAAACAATAGAGATGAAGATGCTTATTATCGGAAAATATCTTTACAAAAAATGAGGTGTTGATGTTTGTCTTCTGTCTGAGAAGGCACCTGATTCAGCTCCTTGTTACTGCATGGAGACATACAAAGAATCTTTATCACAAACATATCCTTATAGAGATCTGGTCTGAATCTGAAACCTCCTCATGTTTTCTCTCCCAGCCTCCCTTCAGCTGTGTCCTCTCTCAACTCTGACCGACGCACATGTGACAACCATAAGGGGAATACGATGAGTCCTTTGCTGCAACATTTTGGCATACCAGGGCATAAATTAGCCTTCTCTCCTGTGTGTCTCCATCTTCCCCTGGGCTTGTCTCTCTTCTTCCTCAGGTCCCCTTTGAGATCCAGCAGCACATGCACATGGTCACTAAGAGAGACAAGTGTTGAACAGTCCATCCTCACAGCACTACCACACACTATGCTTCCTGCCCCCACCAATACCTCGCCACCACTCCTCTGCTCCTCTTTGCTCTCAGAGGAAGTCCCCTTTTCCTGAAACCATCACTCTCAGCACCCTCAGGTCAGGACTTATGGGCTCAGACAGGGACAGGCTCTGCAGCCCTTGTTTGTGCAGCAGCTAAGAGCAACACATATGGCTAAGCAGTGTGAGGTACTAGTTTCTGGTGTATTGAGTTGTGGGCGGAAACCGCCATGTTTTCTCTGCCTCCCCTCTGATTGAAAAAAGTCCACATTTGTTTGTTTTTTTCTACAACTAGACTCAGTCGTTTGACCTCTCTCTGAACTGCCATGTGCTTCTTCTGGCCTATCTCGACTCACTGGGACTGTTGCTTACTCTCAGCTGCATTAAATACGATAAAACAAGTCACAGCTCAAACAAGTTGTATGGCTGTGACACAGCTTTAAGGCAACCCCACGTACAGCTGGATAGAACACTGACAAATGAAGGTGGTGGACACATGAAAGAACCTCAATGACTCCTGAGTGAAAGAGAGAGAGAGAGAGTACAGAAATAACATAATACTAATTTAATGCAAATATCCCTGCCACTATAATTTAGTATTTTAATGTTGCTAATATAAGATCAGGCAATATTACATTCCTGCAGTAGCCTACAGAAGGCTGCAGTGTCAGGACCACGGTGGTGCATAATCAATATTAATATACAATTTTGTTGTTATAAATATGCTAGGTGGCTAAAAATAATAATGTAATTAATTCGTTACTCTCAATATATTTATGAGAGCTGTCATACTCACACTTTGATTGTCGTCCATCTTCTTACTGAAATGTGGTTTATCTGTCCACTTCTTTAGGTGGCAATGTTGTGAAAAACAAGGGTCATGAAACTGCAGCCTCTGGCTCTGCAGGAAGACCGTCCTTATTCTGAAACAAGATTTATGATGATTGACCAAATCATTGCTGGGTCATGGCACATATCCGACTAAGCCCCTTGTGAAGTTTATAGGTCAATGTCTTGAAAATGTAATAAGATGTTAACAAACTTTATGCAATTCTTGATGAGCTTGGTCCAATGATGAGCTACAAAAAATGTGCAAATATAGCTATTGGACCTATAAAACCTAGTCGTCTTCAAAACAACCTAACCCAGGCCTCTTCGGAGCTCAACTGCTGCATCATACTGCAACGTAGAAAAATGGTTGAAAAGTTAAATGGGTCACAAGACTCTTTTGGGGTAAATCGGTATTTTGACAACTATTACGGTTTACACAAAATCACAGTTTACGTTTTGTGTCATTTTTAGACTGTTTCAGATTTTATAATGGGTGTGTATTGCACAGAATGTTCAGAGCTACAGTGGGAGAAGCTCTAGAAACCCTTATCCCTATAGACGCATTTTTCAGTCTTCACACATCACGGCGTCCTCGTTAGTAGACAAATTTGTGCTGTTTCGTAGTGTCTACCTGAGCACAAAGACTTACAGAATTTGAATAGTGAGCCTCAAAGTGATAGGAGAACCTGCCACCTCTCCCATTGACTACTATACAAATTTAGGAGCTCATTTCCAGAGAAAAGCAGAAGTGACCCATTTTTGTAACTCGCTCCTGTGTCCACATGTTTGTCTTTAGAAACACATAATAAGCCACATAATCTGTGCACAAAGGTCTTGTGCCGGCCAAGGAGTTACCACTCTTTTCAAAAATAGCAGTTGTATGAGTGGCTCACCGAGCCAAAATCTCACTCAGCTGTGTCAGCTCTGTGGCTTCAGCTAGACACAGGTGTTTGACATAGCTCGTTAGGAGACTCTTTGCTCTCCATGATGTTTACAAACAGCCACACAGAGAGAGATTGCAGTTCAGACTAGACAGTACAACAGTAAATACAGCAGTAGACATTTAAAATTTACTTTGAGCTTTGAGCTACAGGAACTGCTCAACCATCATAATAGCTGTCACATAGACTGCAATACAAATTCAGAAGCTGATAGCAAACAGTTTCTCAGCAGGTGCTAGTAACACAGTATCTGGCCAGAAATGGACAAAGCTGATTCTTATTGGCTAATTAGTGCCACGGGTGCTCAGCTCCGAGGCAGTGCTCTACAGCTAGAATAGCTGGGTTTATTATTCTTCCGCCAAATTTTGGCGCGTAACTCGTCCCGCAGCTTTGAGAAAACCCCGGTAATATATACATCAAAACATGCGTCTTGATCCCGAAAGAGGTGCTATGACTTTTGGTGTTAAAATTCCAATTTTTCCCAAAGTTATTCCCAAAAAACTGGGAATAAATAATGCATTAGGAATGCATTGGAATTTTCTTTAGAAACCCACCTTTTTTCTTCAAAACTTCACCTTTTTTCTGAGTCACCCAGCTCTCTCATACCTGCACGTAGAAATGTGATTCAAACTATAAAACGGAGGAAAACTTCTGCTCTCTCAAAAAGACAGGAACTGTTTTTACATAACATGTAAACTTTTCAAACTGTGAGCACTCAAAGGAGGAGTGCAAATCACTTTTTCTTCAAAGTTAGAGTGAAAGCGTCAGTTGGCTACAGTGCGTGAAGCAGTAAAAAATAACCTTTATTTTTATTTTTAACTGGAGCTCGCGGCCAAACCGTAAAAAGGAGACAAATAATTCTTTCTGAAAATGTAGACATAGTTGTTGGGATTCA
>NW_019525337.1:1552908-1589738 GCF_002814215.2 Seriola lalandi dorsalis
GGTAATTTAAATAGCGGTTCATGGGATTTATTAACCCTCAGGGGTCCCTCTGTCCTTTTTTGGACATTTTCTTCACTTTTCTTTTTTGATTTGCTGATCATTTTGGCTGTGTTACAGCTGAAGGTATGGATTTCTGCAAGAAAGTGTCTTTTTTGACATGTTTTTAAAATCTAATGTCAGTTACTGTTACAGGTGTATTATACACTGGTAACACATTTTGTACCCTCTGGGGTTCCTCGCGTCCAAAAAAGGACACACAAAGAAAATGCTATAAAATCATCATATATCAATAATTTCTTCTGCTTTTTTTTGCATACATCTCTTAAACCACTTCAGTTCTGCTCAAACCTACCAAATGTTTATTAGTTTTCAGGATTTTAACCCTTTAAGTGCCAGTTTGAAGACATGTTGCCTCTTGTTTTATTTAAAAAAAACAACACAGAATATGAGATATTTCCCACATAATACATGATGGAGGGATGTGACATTGTTTTATATCAGAGTCTTTTATATCAAGAGATTTCTCAAAACCAGAATATGATCAGGGTGACTTTTGAACACTGGAAATAAATCATGTACTCATCCCGGCAGTAGCCCCTGTGGCACTCAAAATTTCCCTGGAATTTTCTATTTGTTAATGCAGTCTTATTTTGGGCTTCAGTGAAGATTCAAGAAAAAAATATTTCAAAATTTACATTTAATACTTCATGCAAATAAAAATTAAATTCTGTTGAAATTTTTATTTCATTTTATTTTAATATTGGCAACCACAATCTTCCATAGGTTTCTTGATGTGTAATGTGTGGTTTGGCTTGATTTATTGATGTATTGGTTCACTGTACTGTCCTGTCGTGCTCGTCCAACCACAAATATCAATAGATTCAAATCCTGACGCAATCATGTACAAAATAACTTAATGACTTTGGACAGATAGTCCGGCTGCTCGCCTCTCTATGTAAAGTCAGTCAGATTTATCAATCTACCACCTGTAGGCAGCCCAGTCAATACATAGACCTGACACAACAAACCTCCTCTCACTCCAGTGGCCAGTTTAATGTTATAGGTGGTCTGGATGTTTAAAGATGACAGACACAAAAAGCATTGAAGAAGTCTGTAAGCGTATTATTATACATGTATTATAATTCATGTAAGTGCATCCCAGCTGGGATATGCAAACCATACAACAATCATAACATGAATACAGCAGCGAATCTAACATTAGCTGACATTACCTGAAATATTAACTTATGGTTCATAAGCCAAATCATGCATGTTCTGATTACATTGATGTGGCTGTAGCTTGGTTTTTGTGGTATTTTCATAAAAAAAAGTCCTGAACCAATCAGCTACAACGTATCAAACACAAGTTAAACTGATTCTTAAATTACTATCATTTTGGAAGAAAGTCAGTCAATAAAGTGAAAAATGTCTTTCCCTCTTTGAAAAAGACAGATTCCACCATCACTCTCATCAGTGCTCCTTCAGAAGCCCTGCTTCCCAAATTCATGGACGCGCATTGCCTCAGCAACAACACAATGGCAGAATCCAGAGTGTCTTATCAACCTCCAAGGCTGAAAAATGAAGCCGACATGGAAGTACTAAAATCTGCACTTCTTCGAATGACCCCTTGAGGCTGGCTCCAACAGTGAGTTAATCTGTATAGACTCTCATGTTAAAATGCCTAATTTACAGCAAAAATAAACATGTTTACAGCCTGGTACAAAAACAGTTTTGGTTTCTAGAGCTAATTTTCCCCTTCATGACAACTGTTTATATAACTTACCTGTTTACATTTAATTAAGGCTTAAAGTTATGGTGAATTGAGGGCGTGCCCTCTTTGAGTGACAGGTCCACACAAGCTCCACCTCTTTGACTATTTTTGGATTAGCTGGGAGTTAGGGGTGGAGTCAGATACTGCCAAGACGGCAACAGTGGAGCAGCTCACTCTAAGCTTCAAAACCGCTCTTCAGAAACCTGTGGGTGATGTCACAGAGGCTACTACATCTTTATTTACAGTCTATGGTCTTCTGGCAGTTAGTTTAGTAACATGTAGGAGAGTAGGCGGGAAAAGGCGAAAGCTTTTGTCAGTGTGCGGGCAGACAACAGTTTCCTAGAGACAGTTAGTACCAGTGTAAACTCGATTTGTGTCAAACTCACAAAGATACCAATGGAAAGTATTCAGTACTTTATTTCTGACCAGCACTGGTCGGTACATTTGTTAAACCTCTCAGTACAGGTTGGGTTTGGGTCCCATTCAGAACTTGAATAAAATAAATAAGTCCAGCCACTGTATAAAACTGAAACTTTGTTTTCTTGACAGAGATAAAATCCTCAGTGCAACTTTGACAAATTCAGAGCGAGAGAGTGGAAAGCCTTGAGCTTTTTCAAGTGCTGCACTTAACAGCCACAGAGCTCCACTGTAGCCGTCAGAGAAGACTGGCTGTCCAAGGTCAGTTTCTCCAGGCACAGGAAGGAAAGACAGTGAAGAATCAGAGGAGTGAGTTGGGTGGAGGAGGGACAGGCTGATAAGGATGAGAGCTGGAGGAAGGAAGAGAAGATAGAGGAGTAAAAGCTAAACAAAGAGGTGGTGCTTGTCTGCTGCAGTTACCGATGATAATGGCTGTGCCCTTTTTCATGTTTCATAGCTCGAAGAGGGGGCTTAGAGATTTATTTGGACATCAGCATCAGGGGAGGGGGACCTGCAGGACATGGCCTGACAGGAGGACCCCTGACCTCTCCTCTTGCCAGAGCTGCTTGGGGTCTTATGAAATACCCGAGGGGCCCCAAGACTAGCCAGTGTGTGTCAGACCCCTCAGTGGTGTCAGATAGCTTAAGGCCTTTTTTAAATGTATTTTTCAAAAGGGGGGAAATCAATAAGTTGGGTTGGGGAGAGGCGGCTGCAGAAACATGAGCCTGTGATATTTGCTGTGAGGCAGGGCATGTTCAGAGCGCTTGTCAAAGATGGGCCTCCAAGAGCATGTTTGGACAAAAATAAGTCGATAAATGGACCTGAAGTCACTTTTTTTTCTTTATTTTTTTAGCAATCACCAGTGGCACACAGTTTGTACACACAGTAGCTTATATACAACATTTTGACTGCACTATTCCAAGAAACCCATTTTTAATGTCATTAAATGTATACATTAAGGAGAGTGTAAAAGTGAAATCATGCTTTTCTATTGAGGTGGTCCCATCTTATATGCAAACAGTGTAAAATGCTTACGCGCAATCCTTTGTGGTGCCTCTGCAATACTAGACATGTTGCATATTAAAGGATAAAGCTGTTGATGTTATCCTGTTCTTCTATTGCTATTGTCAGAAAAAAACACATAAAAAGATTAAAACCAACAGTGAGTTTTTCAGTCTGTCAAAATTTTCTGATTTTTGACCTTTGTCTGTGGCACTCAGCCCAGCTCACTGGTTCCTGTAATGGAAACTACAGTAAACTACAGTGTGTGTGTGTGTGTGTGTGTGTGTGTGTGTGTGTGTGTGTGTGTGTGTGTTTGTGTGTTTATGGTGATGTGCAGTGGTGTGGCTAACTGATGCATTTTTAATAGTTTTTGGAAACAATAGAGCTCAATGGCTCAGAAGATCAAGATGTACCACAATAAGAAAAATATAGAATATTACCAGACTTATTATCAGGCCATGCTGTGCATTTATACTATCAATAATTATGTTTATATTCTTTTAATCACAGTGAAGAGCAGCTTTGTGCTACAATGGTTGCATCGTTGAAAAACAAGATATGATGCTTTTCAACCTGCATCAACAAAGAATATTCGTTTGCTCGTTGGACAAAAGCACAACAACCCAAGGTGACCAGTCTCTACAGATAAGATACTGAGCCCCATATTGGGCCCGATAGCTGTTCCATCAGTGTATGAGTTTGCATACAGGTGTGTTGTATGAATGTGTGATTGAATGGGTGAATGTGGCAAGTATTGCAAAGCGCTGTGGTCAGTGAGACTACAAAAGTGCTATATAAGTGCAAGTCCATTTACAGAGCATACAGGCCAACCAACATATTGGAATACTAACATCACAGTAAGGTAATACTGCCTGATCTTGTTAACAATATGTTTACAAGAAGGATATCTTGGTGTCTATTAGAAATGATTTGGCTGTAATCTTCCCCCTGGATTTACTTTTTATTCCTGGAGGTTCATGTGAAATACAGTAAATGAACAAGCAGTCACTTTTCCATGCATATGTACAAAGCAAGAATATCCAGAACCAAAACACTAACAGACCAACAGACAGACTAACATGATCAAAAATTAAATCCCCACGTAGTCACACTGAAGATAGAAAACAGTTTAGGATAGCTTGTGAAATTGCAGTGACAGCGGTGTTATTCTTCCTCACCCAGGGCTTCCCTACCATGCATCTTGGATTGCACTCTGGCCAGAGACAAAGCGGGTAATTGAATTCACATTGTGTCTGTGAGGGGAAGCAGGGAACAAACTCCTCCTCTCCCCAGGCTGGCCCATGGCAGCCAGTGTGATGGTGATATTGTACTGACCCTGCCTATCAGGGGTCACGATGGGGAATTATAGTGTCGGCTGTCAAGCTGAGACCCATATTCTGCCCATAGGTAAGACAAATTCACAGCTCCAGAGGACCAAACTAGTTTCTCTGACACACACACACACACACACACACACACACACACACACACACACACACACACACACACACACATACACACTATCACTTTTCTGAACATTCATTCTCTCTCACTGCACAGCCTCGCTCTCATTGGGTTTATGGGCCTATTGTTGCCCTCCAGGGGCAGGAGAGGGGAGAGAAATTACCAGCTACAGCAGAGCTTAGCAGCTGAGTCAGAGTGACAGACACTGAGGGCTGATGTCTGCTGGTACATCATAGTTCATACTATTAAACAAACAAAACACTTGTAAAAGCCAAAGAATGGTTCTCAAAACAACAGTGGTAGATACTGTTAGTGGAGTTTGAACTGTTTTGATGTTAGCAGAGGGGATGTGCTTATAGCAGACTGCCCTCCTGTAAAAAACGATACACTCATACAGGTCGAATCAGAGGGTTGTTCAAGTTCAAGATCATTCTAATGTTAGTCAGACCGTTTCACAAAAATAAAGACTGACTCATTTTAAGACAAAAACATTTGACATCTTACCCCCAGGCTAACTCAGGCCTAAGACTAATGTTACCATGCTAACAATCAATGACACCTGCGCTGACCAGTATCACCCAACAACAAAAAACAGGCAAACATGGCTCATAATTTGTGCTTTGCTAACATTGTTATGGAGAGAGAAGAGAGAGTTTTAGAGACCAAATCAGATTTTTCTTTTTTTGCTTCACTCTTCACTGAAAGTAAAATGTCTTCCAAAAGACAAACATTTTCTGCTGGGGTAAACAGAGCTTGGTTAGATGGTTGGGTGGTTGGATGGTTGGATGTTTTCCCACTATTGGCCATGTTTTTATTTTGAAAAAAGTCTTTATTTACCCAGAATTCATTGTACCACAGTCTTACTTAAGAAATAAACTGCTTTGTGCAACAGATGAATTCAGACATCTATCTGAAGTCTGTTTTTGTTTGTTATATCTAAGACACAGTCAATCTATTTTTGTGAAACCAGCTCCTGATTGGTTGTTAGTGCCTCCACTAGAAAACACTAAAGGAAACCCACTGTCGTTCCACATCATGTTTTGGCACCAAGCTTTGTTCAGACAGAGCACAGTGAGAGTAATGTTGTTTTTGGGCCATTGTAGTAGTAGCAAAGTAGACATAAGTGATAACAGCAGCAAACCAGCTGAATCATGTCAGCTACACAATAAATATTTATCTACCTAAATATTGCCTTATGTGAGATCTGGAGGGCAGGCCCCCTGGAGAGGCATAGAGCCACTGTAGGGGGGGTTATGGATGACCAGGGGAAAATATGCAGTGAAAGTAAATTGAATGAATATGATTTTTGTTATGGATATGTTTGTTAGGGTTAGGGTCTGAACATTTCTACATTTATTAGTAGGATGTCATGACAGCCTTCAGGTTTTGGTCTCAACTCACCACATTGAGGACTGTCACCTGGAGGAGTGGACTTAATGTAAGTGTTCAAAAATAATACTGATCCTTTGAACTGCTTTTATTTAGAACTTTGAGTACATACTGTAGAGTCTCTCCTCAGTGCGTACACAAACATGCATATTCACACACACACACACACACACACACACACACACACACACACACACACACACACACACACACACACACACTGCTGTGGGTAGTTGACCTCTCCTCACAGCCAGCCGTATGCTTAAGAAGAACCTGTCTTCTGTCCAGCTTTTTCTATCAGCGCTCCCATCACACACTGACACCACAGCAGTACTTCAAAGAGGCCTGCTTTTGATGCTAACCATCAATATGCATTTCATCCTGCACTACTTTCTCCCCAGCATTCCTCCTCTGTCTTCCCTCCGCAGTAATTGCCTTCAAAGCCAATTAGCACAAATTATTTGCGACCGCACTGGTGGTAAAAATCCAGCGCTTGTCGGTGGAGGTGTCCTGGAGGTCAGATGTATTAGCTCAGTTGCTCTCATTTTCTGTAAGCTCTTTCCGGCCTCTACTTGTACAAATAGGCTATCAGCATAACCTGTGTGAACCTTCCTACATTAATCTCCAAATGTCTTGCAGGAGGGTTTCTGTAAAAGCATTATTAGAAGAGCAGAAGCTCACAATTTTTCAAGGCTCACAGGGCATGTTGCCCTAAACATGTGAGACTGGTAAGTATGTTTAGTTAATTTGTCAGGTTGCGTGTTGGCGGTTTGCATCCGCAGCCTAAGCCGATGTTTAGCTAATGCTGCCAGAGCCGTTTCACTGCAGAGCCTGCCTGTATTCCCCCTCGGAAAATACATGTTTTACTCTGTGAGCCAGATCAAAGCAGAGACGCTGGGATCAAAGACCAGCATCACGCCGCTTTGGTCACATCTGTGTTGTTTACATGAATGCTAAAGGCACTTATATCAAATATTACCAACTTTGAAAGATATATGTGTTGAATCAAAGTATTTTGATGTCACTTTTGAAGTACATCAGTGCATTTGGGGATAATTTTGAAAATCTCCCCACAATTTCACAACAATTTTGTAAGCCTTAAACAAGATGGGAGGACTGAGCCCTGGTAGAGTATGCATCTGTTTGCATCTCCCCCACATTTCCAAATTCCGCCACATCCTCGCTATCAACAGCAAGGCTCCCTGTAGGTATGTCTCTGAAGAGCTTAGCCGGGTGCCCAGTGTCCATAAAATGGACTTAACTCCACAGGATCAAACACTCGCCATCAGTGCTTCAGCATACCAGATATAAATATAATAAAAAGAGGGGCAGAAAGAGATGGATACTGTACCTCTTTCAGGCTGTTGTTTATCTGTTGACCTCAGATATTCTCTTCTCAGTAATCTCCCCCGATGGGAGGCTAAGGAGGAGGAGGAGGTGAGGCAGCGGAGGGGGACTGCTGGGTGGAGGTGGGGGGTGGCTAAGGAGCAAGGGGGATGGAGGAGGAGAAGAAGGGGGTTCAATGACCTGTGAGCCGGCCTGCTGTTGGGCTGGGGGCTAAATACTCCCCACCCTCCACCTCCCCACCCCCTTTACCTCTAACTGGATTATAGACCTTGCCATTCCCCTTGCAAAGCAGCAGACCAAATCTGACACCCAACCCACCAACACACACATACGCACACACAGACACACACACACACACATATATATGAAATTAGAGGTTCATCTCTGCAACAAAAGTTCTCCCTCCTTCTGTTCGTTCCTCAGTCTTTCTCTGAGCTCTCCTCTGTCCCCTCCAGGAGGGTGAGGGGGCACCGTGTTATGAAAGGATGCAACGCACCTACTCCCCTCAAACATCCTCCTTTCACCAAATACACCCCCAACCAGGGGTCATGACAACCAAAATGTTTCTGTCATTGACTGAATTTTTCTAACAATGACAGAAAAAAGGTTGCCCGCCTTTTTGAGATATTAGAGCTAGTTAGACGACAGCTTCTGTGGCATCACATGTTACATCATGGAGTTGTACCTCGTGTTTGAGAGAGCCTTGTTGACTTCTGATCACTTCCCTGGGAGAAATGTTTCCCAACTTCAAAACTCTGGCTAAAGTGGAGCTGGTAATTCTAGTTTCCATTGCGGCAGCAGAGCTTGAGCTCATCCTTCAGAACAAAACTGCAGTCATGAGAAGTCATCTGTCCAAGGCAAAGATGCAAACTTAATCCCCCAATGTGTTTGATTACACTCAAGTGAGCACCCAGTTTTAGTTTCAGATTAGTTTAATTTAATTTCTTGTAAATGGTTATTCATATTTTATTTTTAATTGTCATATTCTGAAAAATTGCATTGTTCATATTTGTTTGTTTCAGCACAATGGCCTTAACTGTCACTGCCAATCATTCATCTGCTTCATGTGGTGCCGACATGGCAAGTCAACAGATGGGGTTTCTGTTTATCTTTTCTTTCCATGTGCTTATAAATGCATAATCTGAGTTGTTTATAAAAATTAAATGCTATCAAACAGCCACAGCTATGTCACACTGTCATTAAAGATTGAAATTAAAATGACAGGTAATAATTTTTTCGAACCTGTGCGTCAAAATGACGGACAATTAGAAAGTCCAACGCAACCCCCCCACCACCACCACCACCCTCCCACCGCCACCACCACCCCTCATCCCCCCATCCCCTCTCTCTATCTGTCTCCCTGTGTCTCTGCCGGCAGCTGACCCCTGACAGAGTGGTATGTGTTGGAGATAAGTATGTCAGGACTCAGGAGGAATGTAAGGTTCAGTGGTTTAGGCTGATCTGCTGTGTCTGGCTCTGTTTACCACTGGAAGAACTTTCTAAATACATGTGTGAGTACACAGACACACACACACACACACACACACACACACACACACACACACACAAACACAGACACAAAATCCTTAAAAACTGCTTGATTCCAGACTGACAACAGCAGAGTTGTCCTTGTTTAGTTACAACACATCAGACAGTGTGAAGCAAAACTTCATACTACTGACAGAACGTTATACAATGATATAAAAGTGATCATGTAGATTAGCTGTGTCATAATATATGTAAACTGTGCACAACAGCAGAAGAGTTTGCTGGAAGTAAATCTTGACAAATAACAATAAATCCATCGGCTTAGATCTGTGCAGCATCTCAGCTGCCAATTTTAGCATAAGTCATACAAGAGCAATGGCACCAAGACTGGCAACCTCACTATGATGACGAGGCTCAGTAAAGCTGCACACTGTCACTGCACCTGAGAAAACTGTTGCAGCCTGTAGAACATTTCACATTTCCTACGTCACGTTTTTGTGCACATTCATAACATGGGCACCAAAATGTTAAGGTGTCAAATTCCTGAGATATAAATCTATAATATTCATATACACTGAACAAACATGCAGTGTGTTAATGAAGCCAGGCTAGCTGTTTCCCTCTGTTTACAGTCTGTATGCTATGTCTCTATGCATCTTTTCTAACATGTTCAACTATTCCTTTAACCAAAGGATGGTGTGAGTAAATAATATAAAGGAGGCAACAGTTTATATTTTTACAGAAAACAACCTACATGTGCTCTTGTAGCATGCAACATGTCTGTTGTCTGCTGTTCAAAATCATCAGAATTTAAAGAACATTTTCATTTTACCCAGTGACTTAACCACAAGCTTAACAAAAAAACTTTCCTTTACCAAAAGAATCAGTTTGTCTACATCATACCTAAAATATATACACATATAAATCCATAAAGTCTTTCTGACCTCAGGTGGTACCAAGCCATGTAGATGAATCTGGTTTTACTTGCCCTGGTTTTGAGATGTTATGAGTTTTCATTGGAGAAACATGATCACTGATGAGATGATGTTTTGTGGATTATCAGGATTAAAGGGACAACTTCTATTGGAAAAATAAAAGGTTTTCAGTAAAGTCTAATTACTTGCACTGTATTTGGGTGGATGAAGAAATGTCAAAGACAGATTCCTCTAATAAAACCAAAACAATCTGTATGGACAGATTAACATGAAGTCAGAACTGCAGTATGAACTCTTACTGCAGCGCCTCCTTCTTCCTCACCTCCTTTAGAAACTACGAGGAGAAATAAATCTCTGTTCCCAAACACAAAGAGCAAAGAGATTAAAGACATGTAGACTGTATATCACATACTCTGACTCCCACTCCAAGTGCAGGAGAGGTGTGCAGTGCAGCTCAGTTCAGCAAACAGGTCAGCGCTTCAAGGTCCTGCGCTGGCTGACTGACAGTTTGCTCTCACAGGGCTGAGTGGCCTGAACATTTCATGTGTAAACCAGTGATAGTCTGGCTAGTTTCAGATGTCATGAAGAGGAGCTGGCAGGCGGAGAGCAGCCACAGCAGATGCAGTCCGACACTCCCAGCCCCCGGAGCAAATCCACCAACACAAATGCCTGCTCAGGCAACCGGAAGAGGTGACAAAACACATCAGGTAACTCTGCCTTTCCGGATGGTTCCCACCCTCTCCTGTCACAGATGCGAGATGCCTACATGTCAGACATTAATGGTCATTGATAGTGACAGGCACCTTTCCGAGGCAGAATGTGTGCAGTGGGGGCGTTTAACTGGTTGTTAACTGGTGCAGCAGATGCCAACTGGTCGCTGGCAGCCAGAGAAAACTAAGCCATAAACATTACAGCAAGGCTCTCTCTCATCATCCTCAGAGGTTGTTAAAGCAATTAAGTGTTCATGTGTACGATGGACAGATGTCGGGAGAAAAGGGGTGCATAATTAAGAAAGCAAAGCTCATTAGTGGCCCTGTTGATGTTGAATAGGACAACAGCTTAGCTTTCTAATTCTGCTCAGCTATATGCATTGAAAGACAGGGAGATAACAAAGCAGCAATATCTCATATCAGAGCTGCCAGAGAGGACTACAAATCAATATCATGATTAACTGTCACATTTTACCCTGTAATGTTAAAATACACAATATGTTAAATGCACCTTTGCACAAGAAATCTATGTTCTCTCAGTGTTACAGCAATAAGTTAAGGTGGCAAAGGTCCAACAGGACAGGAATATTTTTTTGTCCAAATATCCCACCGACTCCCATCAGAATTAGCAAATATGACAAGTTTCTAACAGCAGGCTTTGTTACTGATTATTATCTGCTCTGGTTGCTTTAAAGCTAAAAGTCTGTTTACATGTGTTGGGGAGTGTTACTGCTTTTGTGGAAAAAAGTTGTATAAAGTCTATTGTGGCTCCAGAGGGAGCTGTGCAAAGTCTGATAAACTCAAGAGATGTCACTCAAGTTGCATTGTGGGCAATGCAAACACTATATTTTGATAAGGAAGAAGGATGAGTGGAATAAGGAGTGCAAAGCTAAATCAGTGCAGTACTTTAATTAAGTTTATTAGGGACATAAGAGTAATCAGTATTTGATAAAAACTCTCATGTCTCGCTCATGTCTTCAGTTTTGTCTTATTATTTCATTTATTTCCTGTTTTACTTTAAAATCACTAACTCTCCCTCTCATTTGAGACTCACTTCCTGCCCTCATGTGTTTCCCACCACTGTGATTGTCTGCCCCGTCCTAATGTGTTGCACCTGAGTCTCATTATGAACCCTCTCCTGGTCTATCTTCCTCTTGTGCCAGTTCGTCTTCATTCAAGAGTTCCAGTCGTTTTTCGTCCATGTGAGGCAAGGTCTTTTTTCTGACCTTACCTCAGCTTCTACTTTGTATTGTTCTGTCTGTGTTTATTTGCTCTCTCATGTGCCAACCTTTCTGTCCAGTAAAAAGACCTTCATTTTTTAAACCTATTTTTGTGTTGGACTCGTGCATTTGAGTCCCTGTCTCGTGGTTATTGGTTCTTATCTTATTTAAGAAGAAAAATATCTATATAATACAGATTATAAATGAATTTAGAAAAAATATAAATTATTTCATTTTTATTATTTTCTTTTTCTTTAAAAGGATTAGATGAGCAACAGCAAAGAGGGGGCGGTCAGACATTAAACATTCCAAATCTCTACACTGGAAAAATATTCTTAAAGAAATACATGCAAGATCATACAAAAATTAATAATAAATACATGAGAATCAATTACTATCTTACAAATAATATATATATATATATATATATATATATATATATATATATATATATATATATTTCTATATTTATTATTTCAGGGGCAGCTGTCTTCATGGCGGTGCTTGAGGGAGAGGTCTGTGCTGGCTTTCTGTGTACACTCTTCTCAAGCACACAAATTTATCAAAATGTTAGAATGAACTGTATCTTGTGCACACAATAATAATAATAATAATAAAAGTATTTGATTTTGATTACACAGGATGCAGCTCAAAGTGTTTTGACAAATATTAAAGAGAAAGTGAGGTAAATCAGGGAAATCATTAAAAAACGGGAACATTTTAGACAAAAACATTTTCAAATAAATAAAAAAACATAAAAACTCTAAAAGAGCTAATTGAAAGCTAAGTTGAACAGCTATGCTTTCAGTCATCCTTTAAAAATGTCCACTGAGTCCGTTCCTCTGATATTTATTGATAGGGTGTTCCACAGTTTAGGTGCATAATGGGTGAAGGCCCCTTCCTCAGTTTTATTTTGGGAGACATTTGGAACATTTAGAAGCCGTACTGTAGATGATCTAAGGGCTTGTGGAGGCACATTAAACAACAGACAATCAGTGATGTAAGAGGATGCCAATCCATTTAGAGCTTTGTATACAAGTAAAAGGAGTTTAAAATCAATTCTAAAAAATACAGGGAGCCAATCAGTGCAGCCAGGAGTAATCTGCTCTCTCCTCCTTGTTTTTGTTGAAAGTCGAGCAGCAGATTTTAAATTAGCTGTAGTTTCTCAATTCAGAAACATTTCATGTGCTCAGTGTCATAAAACGTGGCCTCAGTATTTTTTGTTTTCCTCTCTATGGCCTCCTAATATTTAATTTGACCCATGACATAAAGACTGACAGTGATTAGTTTGTACTTCACATTATACATGAGATTCATAATGACAGCTTTAGGTTTATTTTTGGTTTGTTGAACAGAACGATCTCATAGCAAATATGACAAAAAGTAAGTTAGTAAATTAGTAAATTACACTATTCATGACTGCAGCAGAATTCAGGAGCGGGCTTTATTTTCTAAATAGTTTCAATCATCTGTCATTTCAGATCACATAATCAAATCTCAAAACAACAGAAAGTCTGCACAACAGAAAATAAAGAAATGGAGGATATTAGATGATAATTAGCCACAGTTTTGTTCTCTCAGCAGATGTCCTTGAGTTTTCTACAGGGGGATTACATGCTGGAGCAATGTGGGGGGATGGCAGGGTGGCATACCAAATCCAGTCATTAATCCTGTAGAGTTCTCAAAATTTCACATCACAGCCAGGGCTGGGGCCGTCAGCAATCCCCTCCGCTGCTGCAATTGGTGACATTACACTGAAATATTAAACACTTGTGTGCATCATGCTTTTTATGCACTGACGCATATTTTGTGTAGTGCTTAGGAATATTAAAGCATAATTTATATTTCAGGAGTTTGACACCTTGACATTTTTGCACCTCTGTTTTGAATTTCAGCATGCGGTTTGACATGTTTGTATTAATAACATTGTGATCTCAGAGGGCCATGGCCGCAGGCTACTTGAACAAGACTACTAAAGAAAGGGATTTCAAAAGGAATTGTAGAGCAGCCTAGGGACTCGTCAAAATCAGCCCTGATACTGTTGCCCTGATAAAAATCCATTACCCACAAACGTGAGGGGGGGATGGTGGTTAGTGTTGTGTGTGCGTGTGTGTGTGTGTGTGTGTGTGTGTGTGTGTGTGTGTGTGTGTGTGTGTGTGTGTGATTGAGAGAGAGAGAGAGAGAGAGGCTCATGAGTTTTCTCAGGCAGTACAGTGTGTTTGAGGTGTTCAGTGTTTTACTGGACTGTTTGTGGTGAACTGGCCTGGTGTGATCTCCTGAAGTAAATACCTATTTTATTTCAATCCGAGCACTCACTTCACCCATTCTCTCAATAGTCTGTCTACATCAGCTTAAATTATGGCCTATTTCATTGATATTGCACAATTAAGAGATCGATAATTTCATTTTAACAAATGTTTCTCAGAGACAGAGCTGCTTTTCGGGCAAAAATGATGTTGTTTGGATATTTGTTGTATATTTGTTGTAAGATATTTTGAGAATTGAAAATGCAGATAAAAACTCTTTCATGTGCTTATAACCAAAATAAGAAAAAATATCAATGGTAACAAAAAGTGTATCTTAATACTGATTTACATTTAGTATTAGGGAGAAGAATCAGGGAGAGAGGATGATATGCAGCAAAGAGCCATGGGGCAGACTCAAACACATGCCACTGCAGTTAGGACTAAGCCTTTATGGTATGCACTCCACCAGGTGAGCCACCAGCACACTACTGGTGTATTTACCTGTAGAAGGCAACCATACATGTATTTTCTCACAGCACACAGAGCTCGTCAGTCAACCACTCCTTCTCCAATCCACTTGTAGCTAAAACTGCTTTGTTATACTTGATTATATTATTCACAGCACTTTGAGGGCATAGTTGAGAAATGAAATGACATGTACAAAAATTGTGCCTTTGCATTTTTTATTTTCAAATACGGGACCATCCTGTATTATACGGGATGGGTGGCAACCCTAATTAGTTGTGTTGGGCAGCATGGCGCCTGGTGAATGAGAGAAGAAAATGTCAATGTCAGGGTTCTTGCGAAATTATAAGGAAATTACAAGTCGGATTTCACAGTTCTGATCTTCAGGAGTGGAAGCTTTGATACTTGTGCAGTCACCAAAATAATTACCAACATCTCTGAAACCTTTATTTTGCCTTGTTGCACCTGTACTTGTGGTCAGATCAAGATAAGTAGCATATTTAGTTAACTAGCTAACCTATCAACCTTCCCTGAGCAAATAATGAAATGAAATAACTCATTGTGGTTATAGTGTCTATTTTAGATCTACCGTTCAATATGAGGTTTCATCTTTGTTGTTTTTAACCAACTTTTTCAGATACCTTGAGCTTTGAACTGTTGCTACCATATGATGCTACCATCAGCATGCTAAGATGTTCACAATTACAGGGTTAACACACTGATGTTTAGCAGGTATGATGTTTACCTTGTTCATCTCAGTTTAGAATGCAGAGGTCAAATACTGGACAAAGTCAAGTCGAAGTCAAAGTTATTATGTGTATTATCAAACTTTATGGAAATCTATCCCATAATTGTATAAATATGTTGCATAAAACAAAAAAAGTCAACCTCATAGTGGTGCAAGTCAGGAGATCACTACAGTCATGATGTCATGAAGTCAGGATTAATCTTGGGACTATGAATATCTGCACACAATTCTGTGTAATTGTGGTAGAGCCATCCCTAAAGCCTCGCTGCTAGCATAAAAGGAGGGATGGCGTATTCATTTTAAATCAAATATACTAAAGTGCAAAAACGCAATAAAATAAAAATGTATCACTCAGAATACTTTCATTTAAGTATTCAGGCAGAGAGATGGTCTTTGCCTCAGACAAATGTAAAACCTGAACTTAATTCAGTTATGGACCCAGATACTCTTTTACTTCATCATTATCTGCCTTGTCACAGTTCTGAATCTCAGGTCACCTGCCTCACTTCAGCATTCCTTGTCATCCAGATCCCAGTTAGTAATTTTCCATTCACCCTGTTCTCCTGCACCTCCCTGCATTAGCCACTCCCACCTCATTAAGCCAACTCTATTCACCTGGTCACACAGCTAATAACCCTCACCCAGTATACAAACCCCAGCCTTCCAGTCATTCTTTGCCAGATTATTCTTCACTGTCACCTATGCAAGACTTTCCCTGATTTGCCATTTGGATCTCCCATTGCCGACTCAACCTGTTTTTCGATTCCCCCTCATCGCCTGTTCCCCGGTACACAACTAGCCTTTTGAACCCGACCTTGAGACTCCTGAGAGTTGTGTGCTGCATCTGGGTCTACCTCTGGCCCGTTACATGCCTGTTATCCATTTACTGGCAGTGGGTATGTAGACAGCACAGGTTCTGCTAAGTGATTCGATCTGAAAGCTGAAACATAAGAATTAATATGCAGTTAGTACTAGACTAGTGTAACACAACACATAGGAGCAGAGGGGAGTGCCAGTCAAACACTGGGTTATTGCCCTACAGTTGTGGAGACATGCACTCTATATGTCAATTAAATATTATCAACTATACCACAGCCAGACACCTCAGGGTGACATTATCACCCTGACATGTGATACTTCCTCACTCCAATATTGCACCTTGTACAGTGTTCGTGTGGGGGTGGAGGGGGGAATTGACCTCCATGGACATTAAGCCTATAGACTTCTAGAGGCTTTAAGTCATTATGTATCTTAATGACATGTAAACAATAGATGTGTTATAATGAGCATATTCATGATCGATCAGTTTACGTTACTGAGCACTTTGGTGTATGGTAAAAATTGGAATGGTATTGGTCCTGTATACAGGTGTTGTGTTATAAACACAATGGAATTGTATGGGCCTCCATAGACTTTATTGCATCATATACTATATTTTATAATAACTGATGAACTGTATATGACATTATAATTCATTACTAAAACAAATCTTGTAAGAATAGCTCAATAGTGTCGAACATTGCATTAAAGTATAGAGTAAAGAGAGAGTTATGTGTTTTCAGAAACGTTTAGAGAGCCTTGAGATAGATAGATAGATAGATACTTTACTTATCCCATAGGGGAAATTAATATGTCCATTAGCACATTGTTATAATAATAATAATAATATGGGGTTAATAACGAATAAACAATAATTATTAAATTAGTTCACTCCCTTTGGCTGAGGTGTTGTATAGCCTGAGGGCAGTGGGAACAAGGAATCTCCTGAACCTCTCTGTTCTGCAGTGCAGTGAGATTAGATTCTTGCTGTAGCTGCTTCTCTGTCCTGCTAGAATGTTGTGGAGAGGATGGTTGGTATTGTCTAACATGGCCTCCATCTTACATTGCATATATCTCTCCACAACAGTCCTGAGTGAGTCCAGACTCCTGCCAAGCACAGACCCAGCTTTTTTGACCATCTTGTCCAGTCTCTTTGTGTTCATGTCGGACATGCTGCCACCCCAGCAGACTGCAGCATAAAAGTACACTGTCCACCACTGACTGATAAAACATGTGTAGCATTTCACTGCAGACTTCAAAGGACCTGAGCCTCCTGAGGTAAAAGAACTGGCTCTGCCCCCTCCGATAGATGGCATCTGTGTTCAGGGACCAGTCCAGTTTACTGTCCAGGTGCACACTTAGGTATTTATGAGTGTGCACCACCTCAGTGTCATTCCCTTGAATGTTGACTGGCTGAAGGGTGGGCCTAGATCTCCGAAAGTCCATGACCATCTCCTTGGTCTTGGAGGTGTTCAGAAGAAGGCAGCTCTTGTCGCTCCATTCACTGAAGGCCATCGTCAGATCCCTGTACTCCTCTTCCTGCCCGTTCCTGATACACGCCACAATAGCTGTGTCATCCGAGTATTTCTGGATGTGGCAGGACTCAGAGTTGTTTTAAAGTCAGCCGTATAGAGGCGGAACAGGAACGGAGCCAGAACAGTCCCCTGTGGAGTCCCATTGCTGCTCCCTGAGACACAGTTACCCAGCCTGACGTACTGTGGTTGTCTTGTCAGGTATTCCAAAATCCCTTCCAGCTTGTCTTTAAGAATGGGTGGTTGGATGGTGTTAAATGCACTTGAGAAATCAAAGAATGTAATCCTCATGTAACTACCTGGCTCATCCAAGTAAGAATGGGCCCAGTGGAGCATGTAAAGGATGGCATCATCCACTCCAATATGTTCCTTGTCGGCGAACTGTAGGGGATCAAGTGCATGTTCAACCTGTGGCATCAGAAGTTGGAAAAGCAGCTGCTCCAGGGTCTTTATGATGTGTGATGTGAGGGCCACCAGTCTGTAGTCATTTATCTCAGCTGGTCATCCTACTTTAGGGACTGGAACAAGACATGGTGTTTTTCACAGGACCAGGACCCTCCCTGTTTGTAGACTTACGCTAAAGATCCTCTGGAAATGATCAGCCAGCTCGGCTGCACTGTCCTTTAACAGCCTCGGACACATACCATCCGGGCCTGTTGCCTCTTGAGCTCTGCCCTCACCTCTTCCACTGTAAAGGACAGGAAACTTGACCCCAGTGTGGAGGGAGTTGCAGCTGCAGTGTCAGGTTGTGAAGAAGATGCCTTAGGAGAAGCTGCAGCTGAAGCAGTGGGAGAGGGAACAGGTGAGGCTGTTCTTCTCTTTATAGCCAGTGATGGTCCTCATCCCATTTCTTTTTGTAGTCCTCCTTCACCTGCTTTAATTTCCTCTTCAGCTCATGTTGCACACACCTGAGCTTCTCCCGGTCTCCATCCCTGAAGGCCTCCTTTTTCTGGTTGAGGAAGGTCTTGGTATTACTGGTGATCCAGTGTTTGTTGTTTGAAAAGCAGTGTACAGTCCTTGCAGGTATTACAGTGTCCATACAGAAGTTAGTGTAGTCTGTGGTAGATTCAACCATTCCGGGCTCCAGTTCCTAAATGAGCAAGTGGCTTCAGAAAGTATTCAGATCCCTTCACTTTATTGTGTTGTAGATTTAATTCTAAATGGATAAAATTGACATTTCTGCACAAAAACACAAAGTGAAAACATTCTTTTTAAAAATTCTTGCTGAAATCTGTCATATACATTGGAGTATTCAGACCCTTACTTCAGGACTTTGTAGAAGTCCCTTTGGCAGCACTACAGCTTCATGTCTTCTAGTCCCCAGTCTGAGCTTGTGTGCACTCAGAAGCAGGTTTTCTTCTGCCACGTTCTCCCATCTCCGCAGAGATGTTAGGTTCTTTCTCTGTCACACATTTGGCTGGAAGGCCAACTCTAAACTTCTTTCATTTCACAGGGATTGAGGCCATTGTGCTCCTGGGAACACTCAGAGCTTTAGATATGGTTTAAAACCTTGCCCTGACAGTTTTTATCACAGTTTTATACAGAGAACTCCCTGGACATCACCTGACCACAGTTTGGAGTTCCTCAGCAAAGGGTCTGAATACTTTTGCAAATGAGATTAAATGAGAGATTTCAGTTTTTGATTTTTAACAAATTTGTAAAAATTTCCAAAAGCATGTTTTCAGTGTGTCATTATGGGTTATTGAGTGGAGACTGATGGACAAAATGTTACTTTTATCAATTTAAAATTACATTTACAACACAATAAATTAAAGTTATTTGAATACTTTCTGAAGCTATTACAGCTATTACAGTCCTTACAGCTAAAATTAATTCAAGCTATCTTTCAAACTGAAGAAATGGCCTTCATGTTCAAGTTTTTTTTCTCACTATTTCAAGTGGTGTCCTGTTGAAGCACACTGAAAGAAACCCATCTCATTCTTCATCATTGTATTCTAATGAACCTCATTTATATCATGAATGTGGGTTTTTTACATCACATTGTATTGATATTGTTATATTTTGATCATGTGTGCTGCTGTCCTCCCAGTCTGCTTCCCCTGATGATTATTCTGAATGAGAAACCTCAGACAGTCATGACAGTCTGAACTGCTCTCCATCACTGCACAAAGCATCCATCTTCACCTGAGTGTCTCGTGGTTAACTCGGCCTCAGCACTGCACTGACTTGTTAAAAATCTGCATCATGAGACAATAAATGCTTTCACTTTCATATGTATCACTGACAACTGAAGAAATGTAGCTTTACATCTGACTCAAAATAACAATTAATTCCCAACAAACCAAATGTTTTCCTCTGGAAAAGATTCACTTGCTCCCATCTTGAGGTGGCACCTCCTAGCCACATTTAACCCAATCAGGCTGCTGTAGATATAAAAAATCCAGCCATACAGTCTGGACACAGGCTCTGGATATTAAGAACATAGATTGGTTTAATTGAATTTCTAGTGTCCACCGCTCCAAGTCACCAGAGTAGAGATAATTCCCTTATCCACATCAATGCAGGCCCTCTGCTGGGCTCAGTGAAAGGGGCTGGGGACCTGCTGTTTGCTGGTAGGATCTGCCACAATCAATTACACAAGCCTTGTTAAATACCCCCGTGATTTCCTGACTCACCCCACACTGACATGAACTAAGTTAAAGGAACCAAACAACAGCAGCTGAGACAAATAGCCCCAGATCATTGTCCGGCTACAGTGCAATTTGGTGTCTTAAGAAGGCTTAAGCTGGCTGAAGTAATGCTGCAAGATGCTGTACTTGTGCTGCTTGATGTGGCCTGTCCTGCAGCTTGCCAGGGGTCTGATGAGGAGGGCTGACCATTGCCCTCATGGTAACCACTACATAGCTGTGCTGCCTCGCTAACTTGAGGGCTTCTTTCATCCTGCTCACTCACCCAAGTGCATTCTCGGCCCAGGCTGGTGCCAACACACACTCTAACGCATGAAAAGATAAGCTTACATGTGCAGAACTTTGTTGGAATACAATCAATATATTTCTTACCTTTGTTTTCCTCTCTTGTACATGCAGTAAACTCAGTGAACACAGTGAAGCTACTTATTATGCTTCTGAATTCAGCTAACAATCACTTTTCTTCTACTGAAGTTAACACGCTAACCAGCTAGCCATGGCACATCTTGTCGCTTTCCAACACCAAGTCACTGTAGTATCCAGTCTGTCCTGAATATGTAGCCGTTTGATGTAGCCCTGACGGAGTCTAAATGGTTAGCATACTAACTTCAGTAGAAAAGAAGAAGCAAAACATGAGGGTTTCTTTCCACATCAGGAGACAGTTGGTGAGTAAACGAATGAAGTTTGATGCTGAACTCAACATTTCTTCTGGACTGGTAAGTAAGCAGCTGTTAATGCTAACATTAGCTATGTAGCAATAGGAAAACAAATAGCTCCTTTAACCAGCTGGCCAACATAGTTTTTAGAAGACATTATTCATCAAACAAGTTGTATTACACTGGTAAGGTAGCCTGAGAGAGCTGAACATATGCAGCTAAACAAAACACAAACAAATGGATATTTACAGAAATAACTTGATTATATAATAAAAATAATGAATGAAACACAACTAACCAAAGAACAATTTGACATTATAGTATTAGTATAGTATTTAACACATATGTGAAACAACAAAAACACCGACAAATTCTCCAAGTCACACAGAACAAAACAGAATTCACTAAAAATTGATGCACATACTAGCAACTCATTCTGCTGCACAAAACTGTGTCCCAAATCCATATCACATATTTACAACACCTACTACATGGTGATTATTGTAGTATGCTGTTTTTACAGTTAGTATACAAGACATCTAAATACTTAATTGTTTTATACCAAACATAATAATATAGTATTTGCTCAAAGATCAAACATATCAAATATCATCACATATCAAATCAAACTGCAACTTTAGAAGATTTTTTTTTAAGATTTTTTTTGGCTACATACTGACAAACATACAGATATACTACACATCTGCATGTTCCTCAGTTGTACCCCCTGAAACCTGTAACTGTTGTTGTGTAGTGTGCAACATTTCTGTATCTGCCCGTCTTTTCTGCTTTGCATTTCTTCATGCTGTGCAAATTGGTGAAGGTATTTCTTAATTTGTATATTTTTTCCATAAATGTGATGTATGTGTTGTGAGAATGGTTTAAATTTTTTCTACATGTGCTTGTTTTTTGTTCATTTCCATGTGTTTTCTTAAATTGTCTAGTGTTCAGTGTAAACTGTAGACTGGCTTAAACTACAGTGGCCATGGAGAATCATGTCATGTGTTTTTCATTTTCATTTTCAGAGGAATAAGATCAAACAACATTTGTTCATAGGATCAATTAATTGGTTTGTTGACAGAAAATATAGAATAACACCAGACTTACCCATAGGCCTCAATCTATTCTTCAGTCATATTGGTTTAAATAGACTCATAAATATATAAAGGATTGATTTTAGAGTCATTTCCACCATCTACTATATTTCCAGGCTATCTACAATCATTTGATTGAAAATACCTTTTTCCTTTGACTATTAGGAGGAAATAAAATTTAAATTCCTTGGTATTTAATTTATAAGACAGTTTGTGGATTTGTACACTTTCTTTCAACCCGTCTTTGCTTTTAACTTGTCCATAAATAGACCTTTCAGAGTAAAACCCACCTAACAAAAAGAAATGGCAGTAATCAAATTCTTTGAGCTGTGGCTGTCTGAAATTAAAATGAAAGTTTTTGAAGTTTTCACTGTGAAAGAGTTCACTGTTGAAAGCCAACTGTTCTGTGGTTATTTTACTGTATGACACAGTGCTTTCATGCAGACAAATGGAGGCTCTTTGTGTGTGGTATTTTAACAAAGTTTCTATGAAGCAGCCTCTCTCATTGGATATGCTATCGTCTCTGATGTGTAAGATGATTTTTCTCTTTTGTTGGCTGCTGTATAGAGACAGGTTTAAGTGCCTTGGTGGAACTCATATTCACCTCCATGTTCAGCACTCTCCCATGGCCTCTTCTCCATTTCCAGCACCCAGAAAAAAACATGTCATTGTGAACCCTGACCCCACCCTGATCCACATCCACTCTCCATCAGGAAGCCAAACACATGCCTGAACAATTAACTCCTGCACTGCCATCAATTTAGCCCAGAGGGAAGAAAAGATTGAGTCACCCAGGTTCAGGCAAAAAAAATGGGTAAAAATATATGGATAAAAGGGTTTTCTTCAGAAAGAGAGAGAAAAACATGTTTTTCAGTCCCTGCAAAGTAACTGTCACTGGAGTGACAAGGAGACACTATTGAGAGCCTCCGTTCATTCAGCCAGTTTGTCTGAACTGTTCAACAAACAATTACAGGGAGTCATGAGGGTTATGTTTATCTTGAGACCAGGCCTGTGAGGAGCTGTCTTAAAAGCCATGGTGAATTTAAGAGCCAAGTACATCTGCTTCATAAACTTGTGATGTTGGGTCTCAGTATTGATTCCTGTTCAATGCAGCAGCTGATGGTCAGCAGGAGGCTGATGGCAGCGTGACCCACTGTCTTTTCAAGTTACACTGAATTGGCCTCTGCTCTCGGTTGGGGTTTGACTCTTGTATTGAAAATAAAACACCAGCAAGGCATAACCACCCATCTATTGCAAAGGATGTATATAGTGTAAATCTAATTTTTATTGTGAGACTGAAGTCAACACCTGAAGAATGTGTGGGAGGTTTAAGCTCATCCCCGAGGTTCAATCTTCCATCATATATGTACCCAGACCAAAAAGCAGGAGTCACTAGTGAATCAATCCCTCACTGGCCTCCCACCCACAAACATGACTGTGTTCCATGAAACCTGCATGGCTTTGGCCAGTACTCACAGTTAACACCTGTGCCCAAACATGTTGTGTACTTCTTATCCTCATGAACCCAGGTACATGCTAAAAAACCTACATAAGTCAAAACACAAACAGTCCTGAGAATGTCCTCTTAGCAAAAAGAAAAAAGAAAAATCTGCTTCCAATAAATCATTTGATGAAAGCTCCTCATTGATTTCAGCTGCTGTGACTTCCCCGCTACAAGCTTCACTTAAGTAGTTGCAGGGAATATCACACTGAGGTTTGACACTTAATTTTTATTCCTCAACACCGGCAACAGTCAGAACCAGAAGCAGAAACTACTACAAATTTGGCACAAACTTTCACTCAAGACTCAAGGATGAACTGGTTCGATTTTGGTGGGTAAAGGTCAAAGGTCAAGGTCACAGTGACCTCGGATGAACTGATTAGATTTTGGTGGTCAAAGGTCAGAGGTCAAGGTCAATGTGACCTCACAAAATTCATTTTAGTTATTACTCAAGGCTTCACGCCGCAATTATGACAAAATATTACACAAATGGTTCATATTTTCTATGACTCTGGATAAACGGATTTAATCTGAAACAAGTCTGAGTGGAGGAGGCAGATAACCATGAGGACGTGATTCTAGTTTGAGTGTGTTCCAGTCCTACAGTCAATGGTGGTCTGTATGGTGGATTGTGAACATCAACATAATACAGTACAAAAAAATTGTACAGACAATTCAAATGTTTTTTAGCAACAGACGATACAGTTTTGCACAACATAGAAGTAGTTTTTTGTTGAAAGTTGAAAAAACACGGTAGTGAATGTTCTGTGTTTCCAATGAGTGATGTTGTGTGAATAAAGCTGTGTTTCCTCCTTGCGCAATATCATTCCAGTTAAATTTGACGACAGATTTCCAGCATCTGCCTCTCAGTGGGAACTGGCTCCCTGGGACCTGATAAGACAGGAGCCATGACTTGAATGAGAAAAAAAAAAAAAATCCATTTCAATTTTGTTAGATATTACTTATTTGCATCTTCGGAAAAAAACACCTCATGCAATGCACATTTTTTTGCAACATTTGTGAGTTTTTTTTTTAAATTCACATGTTTCCATTACTGGTTTTGAATTTTGCAATTTCATATTGTGCATTAAGCAGGTTACTGAAAACTCAATGAGTGTCAGGACACAAGTAGATGAGGTGAGCACTCCGGGGGTAACTGGACTGTGTGGAAGAGCTAAGATGAGATGTCCTAAATACCCTGTATACAAACAAAGAAGCTCTTTTGGTTTATGTACCAACAGGATAAACCTTCACAAAGTCAGGGCTCTACAGCACAAGTATTTTGTTGGATGTGTGAATGAAAATTGAGTGTGTGTGTGTGAGTGTGAAAAATGATTTGGGAGCACATGACTCTGAGTTCCTGGGATGCCCCCTGAACCTGGTTCTGAATCTAAATCTGTAATAACTTGAAGAACTTTATCAGTTCTTGAAGAAATTTGTGAGTAAATTAGTGGATGAGTAAATATTGTTTTGGTGTATTTTATGGTCTTCTTTGTCTTTGTCTCTGTGTCTTTGTCTGACTGAGGGCGGGCTGAGGACACATAATAATAATAATAATAATAATAATAATACATTTTATTTAAAGGCGCCTTTCTTGGCACTCAAGGACACCGTACAGAGTTACACAAATTATATATTATATACATATACACACATACACACACACACACACACACACACACACGTACTAACTGATGTATTGTAGGAATATTATTTTATCTTTCTGTTCCATTGATATGGGACATTTTATTGAGTTTATATTGTGACTTTGCTGTTATAAGAATTGATCTGCTCTATAAACAATATTCTATTAGTTTTAAAATAATTCTTAAGAATACCATAGTATCAATAAAAGCAGTGCTATTAATGGTAATAGGCTCTGTAATGTTTGATTAGGGATGTATTTGAAAAGCACAGTGTCTGTCCTTTGCTCAGTTCAGTATCTTATGTTGTAAAATTCTTCAGTCTCCATCAAATTGTCCTGCATCTTATACAAACTGTACAGACTGTTGGCTCTTTATTTTTCAGCCATTCAATGGTATTCCTTCTAATGAGTGTTACACACTGTCACCAGTCCAGCCACACACTTTGTTTTTGTTGTTCTTCATTTTTGTACACAGGGTGGATAATGGTCTTGCTGAATCCTACAGATCTCATTTGTCTCTCTTTCTCTTGCTCTCTTCTGTTTCTTCTCCTTCCCATTCAGCTCCCCACCTTCTTTCCTCCCTTGACCCCCACCTCCACCACCTGCCAATTAATGCCAATCAGGCCAGTGGTAGGCTGATGTGGTGGGAGGGTTTGGGACTGGGACCACCTGACTATTGCTCACAGCTGGCCTCTCCTCTCTACCTGTCAGGACCAGGCCTCTCACTACACCCTGTGTTGTTCAGTACAGTGGAGCAAACCTGTGTCAACTATGGCTTATTACAATGCACCCTTCACTCAATGTGTCCTGTCAAAAACAAGCCCACAGGTCGTTTGTGCAGCAGGTTAGTATGACCCATTGTTAGATTTTGTTGCTAGGCAACATCTAGTTGTCATAGTAATGATGACAGTAGCAAAGGGAAAAGTGCGGTGAGGTAGTTTAAAGACAGACAAAGTCCATGTCAGGAAGAGTTTGTGGTGGATGGCTCAATATGACACAGGAGAGCGGTGTCCAATTCCCATGTGAAAGTTTATGATGTTTCTATTATCGATGACCATTTATTGTTATTATTGTAACCATGACAACAAAGATTTTCTAATGTTGAGGAAGTACTCATTTTAACCCAAATCACCATCTTTTCATAAATGTAACCAAACATGACCATTATAATAGTAACCATGGTGATTAAGGTAGGTACGTCGCTATCGGTACAGTCCCCATGTTTATGTTAACCATGGCAACTGAGGTCCAGTATGCCTGCCGCCGTAGGGGCAAGAAAAAAAGAAGCTGAATGCATATGGACAGTAGTCTATAATACTATGGTGTTATTTTTGTGCCTCATTCCTAAGCAGCAGTGGGATTTTCTGAGCACAGACAAATCATTTTTGCAAACACACAAATTATATTTTGAAGAGAATTTTTTTTGTTTTAATACTTTATTGTGTCAGTTAATGTCAATGAAACATTATACATTTCTTGTTATTTAAACATTTTGACACAGACTTTTTAACCTTATAACAGTTTTTTTTTTTCACTCCAACCCACAACACTGTGTATACATAACACAATAGGGTAAGCGGCAGTACAGTTGTTACTAATCATGCTGTGTATCTCTATACTCTTTATATCTATACTATCAGGTACCCATATACAAACATGCATACCTATACACATACATCCATACACAAATGTACATACATACATACACACACCCTTGTACATACATATATATATGTGTACAAGAATAAATAACAAAAGTTTAAAAAAGTATATATATATACATATACACACACACACACACACACACACACATATATATATATATATGTATAGATAGATAGATAGATATACACATACACATATGCATACATAAATACATACACATACGTATAATACTTACAGTTGAAATCAGAAGTTTACATACACTGTACATTTGGAGGACAAAATGGGAAGATTGCAAGCCTGAGAACACCATCCCAGCTGTGAAGTACGGATGGCAGCATCTTGTTTTGGGGGTGTTTTGCTGCAGGAGGGACTGGTGCACTTCACAAAATAGATGGCATCATGAGGAAAGAACCTTATGTAGAAATATTGAAGCAACATCTCAAGACATCAGCCAGGAAGTTAAAGCTTGGGTGCAAATGGTTCTTCCAAACGGACAATGACCCTAAGCATATCGCCAAATTAGTTACACAGTGGCTTAAGGACAAAGTCAATGTTTTGGAGTGGCCATCACAAAGCCCTGATCTCAATCCTATAGAAAATTTGTGGGCAGAGCTAAAAAGGCGTGTGCGAGCAAGGCGGCCTACAAACCTGACTCAGTTACACCAGTTCTGTCAGGAGGAATGGGCCAAAGTTCCAGCAAACTATTGTGAGAAGCTTGTGGAAGGATACCCAAAATGTTTGACCCAAGTCATACAGTATAAAGGCAATGCTACCAAATACTAATGAAATGTAACTTCTGACTTTGAAGAAAGTAATAAAAAATTGTCTAAAAAATTCTCTCTCTCATTATTCTGGCATTTAGCAAATAAGAATAATTTTGGTAATCCTAACTGACCTAAAACAGGAAAAGTTTAGTCTGATTTAATGTCAGACAGTGAGAAAAAAAGGTTACGTGTCTTTTTATACAGTGTATGTAAACTTCTTGTTTCAACTGTAAATAATCTTCTCAACACTATCCGTGTGACGATTCTTTGACATTTGCAGAATGATTCATCAATTGGCTTTGCTTAATTTGAAAAGGGCCCATCATTTTTCCAGCCCTTTTCCATATCAAATATGTCTTCTACTGTTTCTAACCACTTGTTTACCCTGGGAGGTTCCAACTCTTTCCAGCCCTTTGTTATTTGCTTAATAGCTGTAATTCTAAATAGCTGTTCCTAAAAGAATATTTTTGTTTTTCTAGGTGCCCCACTTTCCTGACGGTCTGTGCTATTGTATGTAAAATATCTGTCTAGTATGTTTGTATTTTTTTGCATGTATAAAAAATATGCATATAATCAATGCAATTTGCCCCACATTCCCTCCAACAGCTGGAGTAGTTTTGTGTGTACTTGGACATGGTTGATGGTGTTTTAAAGTACCTTATATTCATCTTCCAAGCATATTCCTGCCAGTAAGGTGACTTTATATAGGAGTAAATATCTTTGAAACTCTGTTCCCACTTATTATCAGGCATTATACTTTTCAGTTCTTTATTCCACTTTTCTTTGATTTTGTTTTCTTGAAGTATTTGATAGCTTTGTCCAGTTACATTTTTGGGATTATTGCTTTGATAAGTCTTTAAAATGTATCTCAGGAGGGGGTGAAGATCTACAACCGTTCTAATTTGAACTTTTTCTTTCAGATAGCTTCTGACTTGCAAGTATCGATAAAAGTGGCTACTGGGGAGAACATATGTGTTTGCTATATTTTCTAAGATATTCACTCCTCTTTCGTTATACATTTGATAAAATCGTCCTTTACTTTCCCATTCCTTAAAAACATTGTTTAAGCTGTTTGGAGTGAAATCTGGGTCCCATGTTATTCCTCTTAAACAAGTGATTTCTTGTTCATTGATTTTAATTGCTTTACATATTTCTCTCTAGATTTTAAATCTGTTATATACAGAGAAATTATTTTATCTGTGTTTTTTTATGACCTGAGAAAATCAAAGTGCAGAGCGGATTCAACAATTTAGACTCAATTTGCTTCCATTTGGGGCTCAACTCATTGTTCATCCATATCAAAATCGGTTTTACCTGTGCTGCGTAATAGTAATTGATTAAATTAAGAAGTGCAAGTCCCCCTGCTTCTTTATTTATGTTACAGGATTTTGAGTTTGACTCTTGACTTCCAATATATATATAAATTTTCTCAACTGCTCCTCCCAAACCATGAAGGGTTTATATGTTTTACTGAATTCTCCAAAATTCCGTATACTGTGCTGTAGACAATCTAAGTTATTTGGTATATTTACCCCTAGACATCTGACTTTATTTATGTCCTATTTAAGGTCAAATTGTTTTTTAAAAGCTTTCTCCAAATGGCCACCAACTTCCATAGCTTCAGTTTTATTTAGGTGTAGCTTATAGCCAGAGAGGACACTATAGTTTGTAATTTTATCTCGTAATACAGGTAGAGAGACATACAGTATATATCTGTAAGATACAACATGATATCTGCATATAATGCAAGTTTATGTTCTTCATCTTTTATTATGAGACCTTTTATCCCCCTATTTTTTCTTGTACTGTCAGCTAAGGGTTATATAAATAAGGCGAAAATCTGTGGTGATAATGGATCTCCTTGTTAAGTTCCCCTTTTTAAAGTGAAAGTCTACCATTTAGTGTACCATTTACTCTTACCCTTGCATTTGGTTCATTATACATTCCTTTTATTAGTTTGATAAAGGTTTGATGGAATCCAAATTTCTCACATAGTCCAAATATAAAGGTCTATGACACCTGGTGAAATGCTTTTTCAGCATCTAATGTCAATATCAACAGTTGTTGTTTCATTTATGCTGCATAATCAATGATTAAGAGTGCATCACACATTAAAAGACAGTCCTTGACAAAGCCTCTTTGGTCTAAGTTATTTACTTTTGGAAGTACTGTGTATTTGAGACTCTATTTGCTATTATTGATGTTAATAACTTTTACACTACATTTAAGAGGGATATTGGTCTGTACGATGAACATTTCTGGGGGTCTTTTCCTTCTTTAGGTATTACAGTGATGATTGCTGCATTCCATGTTTCTGGCCAGTGTCCTGTTTGTAAACTCTCAATGAAAACTGAACTCTGTATAGAATTCATTAGTAAATCCATCATCTCCCGGACTTCTTCCAGTTTTCCCTTTCTGAATGATTTTTAAAATTTCCATCTCAACCTCTGGTTTGTTTTATTTATCAGTCATTGTTGGGAGTTGGGAATTGTTCCCATTGCCTCTTTTTCCAAGATCAATATGCTATTGTTTATCCTCTTATTGTTGCTTTTGCAGCCTCCCATTATAATATAGATGTCATCCTTCCATTATCGTTTAATCAAGACTTTATGGTACATTTATATCTTTGAAACACATGTCTTGGAGCAAGGAGTTGTTTCCCTTTGTTCCCTTGAAGAAAAAATATACTGAGCAAAGAATAACTTAACCTCAACAAACAAAAATGTATTCTGTGCTCCATAAACCCGTTAGTTATTATCCACATTGTTGTCGCAAAAAACTAATCTCTCTCACTCAGATGTAGTCAGTTGTTCTCTCACAGATCTCTGCTCTGTGCACTGACAGACGCCTGCAAGCTCACTCACATTGTCTCCCTTGTGCTCTCAATATATCTGCTCCATGCGCGCTCAACTCTGCTGCACACTCACGCAGCATTATAATGTGCCACAAAACCAGCCAATTACAGACTTGGAGAAAGTAATCCTGATTGGCTGTTTTGTCACCAATCAGGTTGATAGTACCACACTATTAAAAACCCGGTAGAGTGCACACCACAAAGGCTTACTCCTAACCGCACCTGTGGCCCTTTGCTGTATCACATCCCGTGCCTATTTCCCTGACTTTCCTGTCTCTCTCTCACTGTAGCCATCCGAATAAAGGCAGAAATGCCCCAAAAATAATGATAATAAATAAATAAAGGAAACTAAATCAAGTGGAGTTGTCCAATTTGAACTGAATATTCCTTTTCTGTGTGTCATCCTATCTCTCTTTCTCTCTCTAGCGCTCTCCCTCTCTGGATATGACTGTAATAAAGACAAATGCCTGAAAATTTTTTAAGATTGTCTGTCTCTTCTAACTTTCTCTCTGATCATTTTACAGTTAATCCAGCTGAAATCACAGCTCAGTCTTTGTCTTTCTTAAATGTGTTTGGTGATTTGGTCAGATGACGTGACAGTTACAAAATCAAGGTTTGACCAGAGGTCCAGACATATACTAGGTTTCGATCAGGTCTTGTTATTTAATCATTCTGGTGTGTAAATCAGTCAAATCTATGGAATAGTGTATGGGACAATACTGCTAACAGAGATTAACCTGACCATCAAACACATATTAAATAGACTCCCTGGAGTCATAGGTCATAACAATACAATGATGTTATAGGTTAAACACAGTCAGTGGAAGGTTTTCATACAGATAAATGTGTAAGGTATGTACAGTGCATCCGGAAAGTATTCACACCCCTTCACTTTCCCCACATTTTGTTATGTTACAGCCTTATTCCAAAATGGATTAAATTCCTTTTTTCTCATCAATCTACACACAATACCCCATAATGACAAAGTGAAAAAGGTTTTTTAGAAATTCTTGCAAATTTATTAAAAATAAAAAACTGAAATATTGCATGTACATAAATATTCACACCCTTTGCTATGACACTCAAAATTGAGCTTAAGTGCATTCTGTTTCCACTGATCATCCTTGAGATGTTTCTACAACTTGATTGGAGTCTACCTGGAGTAAATTCAATTGATTGGACTTGATTTGGAAAGGCACACACCTGTCTATATAAGGTCCCACTGTTGACAGTGCATGTCAGAGCAGAAACCAAGCCATGAAGTCAAAGGAATTGTCTGTAGATTGTATTGAGGCACAGATCTGGGGAAGGGTACAAAAAAATTTCTGCAGCGTTGATGGTCCCAAAGAGCACAGTGGTCTCCATCATTTGTAAATGGAAGAAGTTTGGAACCACCAGGACTCTTCCTAGAGCTGGCCACCCAGCCAAACTGAGCAATCGGGGGAGAAGGGCCTTGGTCAGGGAAGTGACCAAGAACCTGATCACTCTGACAGAGCTCCAGCATTCCTCTGTGGAGATGGGAGAACCTTCCAGAAGGACAACAATCTCTGCAGTCCTCCACCAATCAAGCTTATGGTAGAGTGGCCAGACGGAAGCCTCTACTCAGTAAAAGGCACATGACAGCCCGCTTGGAGTTTGCCAGAAGACTCTCAGACCATGAGAAACAAGATTCTCTGGTCTGATGAAACCAAGATTGAACTCTTTGGCCTGAATGCCAAGCATCATACCTGGAGGAAACAAGGCACCTCTCATCACCTGGCTAATACCATCTCTACGGTGAAGCATGGTGGTGGCAGCATCATGCTGTGGGGATGTTTTTCAGCGGCAGGAACTGGGAGACTAGTCAGGATCGAGGGAAAGATGAATGGAGCAAAGTACAGAGATATCCTTGATGAAAACCTGCTTCAGAGCGCTCAAGACCTCAGACTGGGGCAAAGGTTTACCTTCCAACAGGACAACAACCCTAAGCACACAGCCAAGACAACGAAAGAGTGGCTTCAGGACAAATTTGTGAATGTCCTTGAGTGGCCCAGTCAGAGCCCAGACTTGAACCCGATTGAACATCTCTGCAAAGACCTGAAAATAGCTGTGCAGTGATGCTCCCCATCCTGACAGAGCTTGAGAGGATCTGCAGAGAAGAATGGTAGAAATACCCCAAATACAGGTGTGCCAAGCTTGTAGCTTCATACGCAAGAAGACTTGAGGCTGTAATCGCCAAGGGTGCCTCAACAAAGTACTGAGTAAAGGGTGTGAATACTTATGTATGTGCAATATTTAACTTTTTTATTTTTAATAAATTTGCAAAAATTTCAAAAAAACCTTTTTCACTTTGTCATTATGGGGTATTGTGTGTAGATTGATGACGGAAAAAAGGGAATTTAATCCATTTTGGAATAAAGCTGTAACATAACAAAATGTGATATAAGTGAAGGGGTGTGAATACTTTCCGGATGCACTGTATGTCTGTGTGAAGGTACAGTGGGGTCCATAAAAAGTGGTCTCAGACTGTTGGACTTTGGTATGTGTAAGGGAGCAAGAGAGAAATTGAAGTTGACCTGTCATACTGCCTCACAACCACTGCACTATTACCCAGGAGTCTTGGCTGCAACCATCTATTTTAAAACTCAGGATCCTTCTAGAAATTACACTTGATCTCTGTGTTAAATAATGCATCAACAATTTTTTTTGTAATGTAAAAAAGCTGGCTTTTGGTAGCGTTAGTGGGACAGTAATGCCACCTGACAATCGCTCCCTGCAGTCTTGACTGTGGCCTGCAGGAAGAGAGTCAGACTCCTTGTGATTGACAAGGACAAAAAGAGGAGTAGTCCCTCTTCTGTTTTTGAATTGTCAACCCCAGCCATGGGATTTTAGAGTGAAGGATGAAACCATGACTTTGACTACAAGAAGTAAAGGACTTAAGCATGACAAGTGTGATTACAATTTCCAGGAAAGTCATTTAGGGCGCCAAGGTAAGAGACAGTCTCAACAGGACATTCAATTATTAATAACACTGGGGAGAGTGGATACTTTCAAGGCCAAACAACTTACTTCAAGGAAGATGTATCCATATATTTCAGCAACACCATCTCCACTGTTTACAGTTACAGTAAAACTGTTTAAAATAAATTAAATGCCACCCAGCTTCATTTGATCTCTCATGACACTGAAACACCACCATGTTTAATGAAGCTTTGGTCATAGAGTTAACCAATAAATTTATGAAACCTGTGAACCCTGATTAATAGCAGGGAGATGTATTTTTGTTTAAGACTGTGCATTAGTTTTAAAATCCACCACATTTTCAACACATGCATTTGATTGGATAGCTGCTGATGACGTGAAAACCCTGCTGCTTCCATTCTTAGCTCAGTGATTAAGTCCCATGATTATTATGCCTCAGTTAACTAGTCCAAAAAAACAGCAGCCTGGGTGGAAGGTTCACTATGAAAATGTGCCTGTGTTGTCTCACTAGGAACAATAATTAACAAACGTGCACCCACATACATATACAATGGGTCAATTTTGGACACTGTACATTGTACATATCATTAAATGGTATGGCAAAAGCCTGCACATGTCAAGAAGAGTAAAATAAATTAATTGAAAAAAGCAGGAATAAATAATGTGTTATGCCTTAATACACCCAGTCCATACAGGAATGTCCTTGTAGCAAAAGTGATGTTGCCATATATCTATGATGAATTTTTGTATGATATAACATATTGCGAGCATATATGTTAATAATATGTATTTAATTTATATATGAAAGTTTATTAAAACATACATATAACAATTATATATGTTTGTACATACATATATACACACACACACACAGACACATATATATATATATATATATATATATACACACACACACACACACACACACACACACACACACACACACATATATATACATATACATACAAAAGTCTGAGATCACTAAAATGTTCACCCTGTGGGAACCATGAACTAAATGTTGTAGTCTTGTAGATGTTGAGATATTAGTAGCAAACACCCCCAAGGCATTATGTTAAAAAGGGTTCACATGCACATATAAAATAAAAACAAACCGGAATTGGAACAATTGCATATACTGACATATATGTCTAGCCCATGCAAATATGTATGTTTGTGTATGAAGCTTATACTATAAACATACAGTATGTCACATTAATATATATTCATCCTAAAGCCTGTCAGTATATGTTGATATTATATACAGTAGGGTGTATGTGAAGAGACATGTGTGTCTGTGTATACACACAAGTCAGAGTTTCATTTGCTTCACTGTCCCATCAGTGTCAGCTGTTTAGTGATAATTTGCATATTAACAAGTTTTACCCTGTGTTATCTCTTTAATGATTAAATAAAATCATGAGTTTAAAACTTATACCAATCTTTGATCTTTTTGTTGAGCTGACAACATTGGGTTAACTGTTATTCTCCACATGTAGACTTTGTCATGTGGGATGGATACACACAAACTGCTTGTCTCCTCTTAAAGAAAATTTTCTTTCAAGTTCAGCAGCAGCATGCAGTTGCAGTGCTTAAAAGTAAATCCACTTGGGTACATTTATTTTACAGAAATATTTCCAATTTATGCTACTTTACACTTCTACGCCCCTACATCTCAGATGGAGATATTATACTGTTTTCTCCAGTACACTGATTTAACACCCACTGTATGGTTACCAGATAGTTTAATTCTCTATACAAAGCCTGATAAATAAAGTACATTTATAATAAGTTCTATAAATTAGACAAAATGCTTAACTGAATATACACGTTTTCTGTCGGACACCACAATCAGCAGGATGACATATTTATCTGTTTCAAATCACTGAAAAATAAATGTATGTTATGATAGTGACAGTTTAGTTTACCACTCAATGATAGTTAGAGAATCTTTATCGTAGCATTTGTAGTCATGTTTGAAAAAACACGACATATATTGTGTGTAGGAAAGTATGTCCTGTGTTATAGGATATAAACATGTCACTGAGGGACACTTGCTGAAAAGACTGATGCTGTAGTTGTTCTAAGGGCAGTTTCTGATATTAATATCAAAGGTCCACATGTGTTTTCAATTACTGTGTATCACCCTGGTTGGAGTTGACTCTTTGCAAATTTAGACTGGGATTTAGATCTTTGTTACTGGTTCTAACACAAAACTAACAGCATTATCATTATTAACAGGAATCCAGAAAGATTATAGTTTTTTGTCTTGAAACACGAGATGATATGTTGTTCCCACAAAAGTTCATCTTCAGAGCAGAAAACATATTCTCAGCAATGGTCCAGTAAGCTGATTGGTGAGTCACAGCTTAACCTTAGCATGCCTTAACACCAGACAGTTACAGTGGATAGCTGGCTCGATTTTAAAAGACAACTCCCACCCTTTGAAATGTGAATTTCAGCTTCTTCCTTCTGGATGAAGGTCCATAGTCCCAAAGTACAGAACAAAACGGTAGAGAGCTTTGTTCCAGCAGCCATCACTCACATGAATAAATCGTAGTGGCACTGCATTATTTGTATGTTTATCTTTGTTAGCCCTGTGCATGTGGTGCTGAACGTGTGTGTGTTGGACTGATGACTCTTTTATTGCAAACAGAATCTACCTACAGGCACAAATCAAGTAAATTGAACCTGAACTTGAAACAGTTTTAGGAAACACTAAAACCAAGCATCAATGTCTGGGGCTGAAAAATGAAGCCAACACTGAAGTCACAAAAATTGTTCCTCTAATGAACACTAGAGTCTGGCTCCAACAGTGAGTCAATCCCTATAGACTCCCATGTTAAAATGTCCAACTTTACAGCAGAAATACCCATGTTTACAGCCTGGTACAAAAACTAACTAACTTTCCTAACATTTATTTTTACTCACTACTTATCTGCTGATCAACCTAACAAGTCTTTGTTTTGTTTTTTGCAGGAGCTGGAAAATAAAGAGAGGAAAGTGTCACACAACACACAGAGTGGGATCATTTCTCACACATTTGTCCTCATCACTTTTTTATTTGTTTGTGCTGTGCCTTGTGTAACTGCTGGATGCACCATGTTGGGACTCTCAGAGGGCACATGACTCCTCTGTCCCTCGCATGCATACACAAATGAATGCACACACACCAGACAAGCACACTGAACCCGTGCTCAGCGGGCTGCAAATGCAGTGTGACTGGATGTGAAAAGTATCACTGGTGTACTTACACACTCTGCATCGCAGACAGACACCCATACCAGATGCTGTGTGTGCCCTGAGCTCAGAGGCATCACTGCGAGGGGGAAAAGCCAGTGCGGGGAAATAAGCACCTGTCATGTGCCAACTGAAGTGTTAAGTGCACAAATTGTGGAGGCGAGGGTGATGTTTCCACAGGGGTGACAGCTCTGGGTCTGGGTGCCATGTCAGGGCCCTGACATATCATGCCGAGCACCCCCACCCACCCAC
>NW_019525337.1:1589758-1626043 GCF_002814215.2 Seriola lalandi dorsalis
AGTCCCGCCGCTCGCTGAGGGGCACAATGGCAACTATTATTTACTGGATGTCTGCCTCATTTCCTCATATTCATCCTGGCTGGCCATCACAGAGCCATAGGGGGTGTGTTGCCTCCCCTTGTGTCATTGCTGAGGGCAGCAGTGGCAAAACAATCTCTGGCAAACATTTAGATCATTTATTCAGAGCGCCGGGTGTCAGCCGCAAACCAAATTGCCCACATTTGTGCGCTGGGGTCCTCTCCTCTCGCCTTTCCCTTCAGGTTGGGCATGAATGCAAACCGTGGAAGGTGCATCAGGCTGGGTGTCAGAGGGCCTCTTCACAGACTAACACTAATGCCACATGAAGGTCTTCCTGTGAACAGTGTGAAAGTGCGAAATGTATGATAAATTGAGCGTGCCAGGGGGGTTTTATGGCCGTGAAACACTGTGGCTGGTCGCAGGCATTGTTACAACTATGGCTATTTAGGATCATGGGAGTTGACAGTGTTCTACTGGCAGCCATATAAGCTAGATTTATCTGAGTTTTGTGCACCAATGAGCAGCAGTAACAGTGAGCAAGAAAAACACAAAGTTTTAGAATATTTCTGAATTTAACAAAACTTTAAGGACGTGATAAACACCAGCGACCCAGGCTAATGCTATTAGGTAAAAAACCTGATCCAAAAAGACGACAGCACCTTAGAAATACCTTCTTTTCATTTAACCACCTGTTGTCAAGGTGTTAGCAGCTGAGTGGTATAAATAAAGGAATAAGTGGGTGTGTTCAGAGACTGATAGCTTGAAAGAAGACTGGTAATCATTTTGGGCTAATAGTTTCCTGATGTTTAAAGAGCAGTGAATGACACTGATTCATCAGTCCATAAACATCTGCAGGAGATGGATGAGAACCATGTGAGCCTGTGCAGGACAAGAAAGTGGTGAATTTGTCTTTGTCTTTGCTGCCACCCACTGTACAAACTCTACCTAGAGCTGCAGGGTCACTGTTTGTGAAAATCATCCTGAAAAACTGTAAGAAAACCTGACATCAACATGTACCATTATTTACTGCTTCTTCTTATAAGTTACACAAATGACACATAAACTGAAATCATATATTACATTTTTCATCTCACTTGCAGTATGTTGTGTCTTGCTGCCATCTGCTGGAAGAGTTCATGAAACACTGTCATCTACTAAAAATCAATAAATTCACCAAATAATTTAACACAAATTCATAACAATAATTAGAATCACCTCCTCATGGTTGTCTGCCTCCACCACTCAGACTAGTTTCTGATTACATCCCTGTTAATCCAGGGTCATAAAATATTAACCATTTGTCTTAAATTTTCCCTAATTGTTGTGTTTTATGAGGTCACACTGACATTGATCTTTGACCTTTGACCACCAAAAGCGAGTCCAAGCAAATGTTTGTACCAAATTTGAACAAGTTTTGTCAAGGCATTACTCAGATATGTGTCCACGAGAATGGGATGGGACAGATGGACAGACAACCCGAAAACAATATGTCTCCAGCTTCCTCCTCTCGGAGGAATAAAAATAGATTAATAGATTAATTAATAGACAGTAGTAGTACAATACAGTACAATAGTTTCGTCGGTTTTTTGTAAATACACAAATGCTTTTAGCTCTGATAAGTTGAGAAACAAGGAGAATCTTTTTCATCCACCTGTTGAACTGTTCACTTCCTGTTTGTATATCATACACATGAGCTTCACATTCACAATATTCATTCAACATTAAAAGAGAGCTCCAGATATTTCTGTCAGACATTTTAATAAAGGTTTTACATAATGTCCAGAGAGATTTTGTTTGTTCATTTCTTTATTGAAGTACTTGTTTCAGCAAAACATGAAAAGTTATTGACCAACATAAACTCTCTGCCAACTGTCTGCACAATTATTGGCACCTTGGTGAATTTGATTTAGTTCCTCAAACAAAATAAAAAACAAATAAGACTCACCTGCGCTTAATTCTCAGTGTTCACATGACCTGAATTAACCAATGAATGATGGTTTTACTGCCTAAAAGGGGCTGATTGGTTCCAGCTTCTTTTCCACAATGGTGAGGACAAAAGAGCTTCTGAGAGCATCAGAATTACTTTCATCAAAAAACAATCCCGAGCTTTGTGTTTTAAGTTTATAATGTTATCAAGAAATTCACGGTCATACAACTGTTAAGACAATGACTCAGAGCTCACATCCAGCAACACAAAAGTATGGTTGAAAAGAAAAAGAATAAATCGTGACCTAAATCCAATTGAAAACCTTTGGAGAGAGCAGAAATCTGTCATTGCAAAAAGAGCTTGAACACATACTAATGGAGGACAATCTACCAACAGACAGGTGCAAGAAGCCTCTATGGCTGCATGAAACATTTAGAGGCAGTGATTGTTGCCAAAGGTTCTGCAACCAGTGAAGCCTGCTAATAGATGTGTACAGGGTTCATTTTGTACTTTTGTATTATTTCACTATTATGTACGTTTTTTGGGTTTTTTTCCTCTTTGTTCAGTGACCTCGGACCTTAATCAGGTTATACAAAACTAGTTCATTTGATATTCTGAATTAGGTATTTGAAATTCAGGGGTGCCAATACTTTTGGCCATGACTGTACATACACTGTATATCCCCATCTGATCTGGACGAGGCTTGGCTTGAGTGCATTGCACATAGTGGTGTTATTGTGTCTTTTGAAGCTGTGGTGGAGTTTTCAGGACCACAGTTTTACTTCTCTCTGTTCTCAGGCTTGTTTTTGGGAGAATGAGACAACAAAGCAACAAAAAAAGACTGATAACAAGTTACAAGCAGACCTCTGAGGCAATACTAATGAAACACCAATTATATTTTAAGTGTAAAAAGCTCATGTCATCAAGCATAGATTAAACTATCAGTTTTGTTTCAGTCAAACGCAGTAGTTCCGACTTCCCTCCATGGGAGATCTGATGGGAGATCTGATGGGAGATATCAGATGTCTTAACCCAAGTGTTGATGTTATGGATGTAAATTTTTTTTCTCCTTTTCAAACTGTTTTTAGGAAGTTTCTGATCAAGAAAATAATACATTTATTTCATTTTTTAGTTTTGGGGGATTTTTTTTTGTTTTGGGTTTTTTTTTTTTAAACATTCCAAAAAAGTCTTTGTGGTTGCAAATATCACCACTTTAATTTTAACCAGTCCGTAAATTATAGGCACTGATGATTCAATAATATCAAAATATGTATTTTGAAAATGAACTTTATTAACATGAAATAGTTTGATACAGCACAAGAAAAAACAAATTAACTCCAAATGATGAAAAACTGTAGGAAAATTATGTTTTTTGTCTTTCTGTCTCATTCTCATAAACGTGCTATCTCTGAATGCCTTGATGCAATTTCGTCCAATTAGACTTAAAGATGAAAGAAGCACTGATTAGAATTTAGTGGTCAGAAGGTCAAAGGTCAAGGTCATTGTGACCTAACCAAACACAGTTTTGGCCATAAGAATTCATACATGACACAATTCAACACAAATGTCTAATAGAACTGTCACAAGTCAACTTCACTCTGAGATCATAATGTCAATCAGAAAAAAAAAAAACAATTCTGGACGTTATTGAACAGAAGGGGAGATTGTGACTTTATTTCCTGCAACGAGACTGAATAGACTGACACATTTGTTGGTAATTTAAGTTGATGTCTGAGGCCTCTTTATTTGGCCGATGCCATCCTCGTTTGGATTCCTTATTGGTGAAAACAAAGGAAGCTGTTTTTTGTATCTTATATGTATTTATATATGTCTATATATGCCATCAATCACTGTCATGAATTTATTCATGTGTCATGTGTCATGTGTCATGAATTTATTCATGACACATTGATGGGGCCTTTTGTCTGAATAACTGACAGCCCAGTGTTGCATTTTTGCAACTCTAATACAAATCCCTCCACATCATGTGTATTATGGTTTTTGTTTAATTTGTAAAGTTTTCTATCACTAAACAACTTTAGAATACAGTATCACCATTTTCCCACCAAAAATGTTGCAATGTTACAGTTTAGAGTCTGGGGTGTTGGTATATGTAGTTTTTTTCTACATTCAGTCAGAAATAGGTTCTACTAGACAATTTCAAATAGATGTTGCAATTTTGCAACTGTGGGTCCAAGAGGTTGTTGCAGCTTGATGCTTCAAGGAGATAATTGCAGATGTTAACAGGTAGCCAGTGTAATCTGAAGGTGTCCCCTGGAGGGGACGAAGATAAGCCAACAAGTTCTCATATGACTATATTCCCACATAAGGTGCTTCTATGACTCTATATACATGTGTGAAACTTCTATTGGACACCTAAACTTAAACATCTCATGTTTAACTCACACTGAGGATCTCCCCTGACTTTTGTCTTAATAAGGACAGTGGACACTATCTGTCCCTCATGCCCTGCCTCAAATGTTGATATCTGCCCATACTTGCTATCATTAAGGGGTCCTGCTGAGACCTTGGTTAATATGGTCACTGCTGATGGGAGTGGAGCAGCTGTGCATTCACTAGGCTTGTGACAAACAACAAGGGGCACCCGGGTGGCTCAAATGGTAGAGCTTGTTCCACTGAGGCTAGTCCTTACCGCAGTTGCCATGGGTTCGAGCCCAGCCTGGCCCTTTGGTGCATGTCATCCCCTCATTCTCTCTCCAACTTTCCTATCACTCTCTCACTGTCCTCATTTGAATAAAGGCAAAAAATAACATTAACAATGAATCATGGTGACCTGTGACTGACCTTGTGTCTAGCGCTGAATTTTAGAATAAGGACTTTCCTTACGGATTCTGAGGCGTTCACAATCCAGATGAGATGGAATCTCTCAAACAGGTTCTGGGTCTATAAATCCAATACAGGGCTTTTAAGAGAGTGCACTAAATAATACTCATACAGTCTCACATATAGATACATTAAAATACACAACTGTCTGTTAGCAAGGGCTAGACTAAGACTAAAGGAATGAGGTATTACTGCACTTACATTGCTAAACTTTCTTTTCCTCTTTTTCTTTTATATTTGACATTGCACTCCATGGTTATATTATATTAGTATTATATTATAAAGTTATAATCTGTAACTTTTCCACATTAAAATGTCAATGTCAATTCTCTAACCAGAGAAATCTGTGATTGTGATCATGGTAACTTGTCATTTGGTCACCTGTCAATGACATTATATCCTGTGTCCTATGACCCTGTGTCAGTGTTGTGTTTCTCTGACAGAAGATCAACATTGACTTTTATCTAGTTTAAAGTCACACACAATTTGTCTGGATCTTAGGTTATCAGAGAAAAAAGCACAAGTAAATGTTAGATATATCTGAGACATCCTGTGTCTGTCAATCCTTGTTGATGAAATGTGTGAAACTGCTTTATTCAGTGTTTTTACTGGTTTTAATCCCCTGGTGTGTTTGTTATGGAGAGGAGGACACCTCTGTGGATAATTCAGCTGGTGGTAAAAACCTCCTGAACGTCTGGTTCATAAGTTATCAGAGAAACAATTAAAACAAAGGTTAGCATCAATCTCAGCTCCCAACTTTTCTCTAACGTCTCTGTCCTCTGTACAGCATAGCTGGAATGCTGACTTTAAATGTAGAACGATTTTATTCAGTGTTTTTAATGGTTAGAATCAATGGGTCTGTTAGATTTCCTGAACCACTGACACTGAAGGAATCCAAACCAGGAGGAGCTGGTAATGGTCGTGAAGACAACAACTCCCATGATCCCACGCTATTTCATGACTTCACCCAACGCTGTCTTTTGTTATTGTTTTGATTGAGAGACCCCTAGAGTCCCCTTTTTCTGCAAAATCAGACACTTACACCAACTGATGTTCTCACTGACAGAAGTTCCATTAAGGAACTTGTTAAAAGAGAATAGACTTCTGACTGCTATTGCTCCAATTACGTCTTTCCCATCCCATCTATTACATCCTCCGGGAAGTTGGGCATCTCTTGCAGCGGTATGCTGTGCCTGTGCATGATATTGTGTAGGACAACACATGCCGGCAAAATGCGCCAAAACCTTTGAGTTTAGTAGGGTGGCTCTGAGAGCTCAATGCACTTTAAGAAAACACATGCAACACAACCTCCAAGTCCAACAGGGGACTCGGATGACTGAGGCTGAAACAAGGTTATCAGTGAAGATCAAGGTCAAAACATGGGCGCGATGATGGAGACTGCGGTGAAAACCACACAGCTACAGGGAAGAATAATTTATCTGGAAAAGACCGGCCTTCTCAATAATGTCCATATAAAGGGAGTGACGGAAGGCACCAAAGGGTGAGATATGCACAGGTTTGTGCAGAGACTTATCTCTGAAGCACAGGACTTTGAAGTAACCCAAGACTCCCACAGAACCGGCCAATGAGGCAGCCGAGACCGTCATATTCTTGTGTGTTTCCTGAGATTCAGAGCTGGCATGATGCGCTGGCAACAAGTGGCAGTAAGTCCGCATAGCTCATAGTTTTTTGCAATATATTTGTAAATATTAGTATATTTTTTGTTTTGGTTGTTTTATTTTATGTCGTTGTTTCGTCTGACAATGGAGAAAATAATGTACACAAATGAAGAACTCCTGGCTTTGATGTTTACCAGATATGGAGTTAAACATACCAGCTGAGCTAAAGAAGCCATACCGTGGATCCAGAGCCGGGGCTAAGCTAAAGGAGATGGAGATATGAGCCTTTTCTACCATTGATCCTCATGGGAAATGTCAACTCCCTGGCTTACAAGTGTGATGAACTGGAGGCACTTGTGCAGAACCAGCGATCATGAGTGTAGTCTCATGTGTTTCACGGAGATCTGGTTAAATGACAATACTCATGACTGTCAATTTTCCCGGCTTCACTGCATTACAAGCGGACATAAACGCCAGAGCAAGTGCAAAGAATAAAGGTGGAGGAATGATTCTGCTTGTGAACAACAGATGGTGCAACCCCGGTCACATCACAGTGAAGGAGAAGATCTGCTGTTGGCATATTGAAATGTGGGCAGCCTTCCTACAAGCCCTGTGTACTGAGGCAGGCTGCAACCACCCACTCATTCAGGAACTGGACGCTGGAGGGCAGTGAGTGTCTGAAAGACTGTTTTGAGTGCACAGAATGGAATGTACTGTTGGAGTCACAGGAAAATGATAACAGCAAGGACCCTTACCTTGATAGAATGGTTAAATGTACCACGGACTACATTCACTTCTGTATGGACACTGTAATACCAGCAACAACCGTACACTGCTTTCCAAACAACAAACCCTGAATCACCAGTAACATCAAGACCCTCCTCAAGCTGAAAAAGGAAGCCTTCAGGGATGGAGACAGGGAGGAGCTCAGGTGTGTGCAACATGAGCTGAAGAGGAGATTAAAGCAGGCGAAGGAGGACTACAAAAAGAAAGTAGAGTGGAAGCTGCAGCACAACACCAGAGAGGTGTGGAAGGGGATGAGGACCATCACTGGCTATAAAGAGAAGAACAGCCAGGTAACATCAGGTGATGTGGACAAGGCCAATGAGTTCAACCTATTCTGCAACAGGTTTGACACAGCCTCACCTGATCTCTCTCCCACTGCTTCAGCTGCAGCTTCACTAACCGCAACTCCTCCACAACCTGCAGCCCATCTGGCTGAGCCTCTCCAGAGGATCTTCAATTTAAGTCTACAAACAGGAAGGGTCCTGGTTCTGTGGAAAACATCATGTCTTGTTCAAGTATCTAAAGTAGGGCGACCGGCTGACATAAATGACTACAGACTGGTGGCCCTCACATCACACATCATGAAGACCCTGGAGCAGCTGCTTCTCCACCTTCTGAGGGAGGTTGAACATGCACTAGACCCCCTACAGTTCGCCTACAAAGAACATATTGGAGTGGATGATGCCATCCTTTACATGCCCCACCGGGCCCATTCTTACTTGGATGAGCCAGGTAGTTACATAACGATTATGTTCTTTGATTTCTCAAGTACATTTAACACCATCCAACCACCCGTTCTTAAAGACAAGCTGGAAGGGATGGGGGTGGATCTCTGCTTCATGTCCTGGATTGTGGATTACCTGACAAGATGACCACAGTACATCAGGCTGGGTAACTGTGTCTCAGGGACAGTGATGAGCAGCACTGGGGCTCCACAAGGGACTGTTCTGGTTCCGTTCCTGTTCACCCTGTATACGGTGGACTTTAAATACAAGTCTGAGTCGTGCCACATCCAGAAATATTCAGATGACACAGCTATTGTGGCGTGTATCAGGAACGGGCAGGAAGAGGAGTACAGGGATATGACGATGGCCTTCAGTGAATGGAGCAACAAGAACTGCCTCCTTCTGAACACCCCAAGACCAAGGAGGTGGTCATGGACTTTTGTAGGTCTAGGCCCACCCTTCAGCCAGTCAACATTCAAGGGAAGGACATTGAGGACAGTAAACTGGACTGGTCCCTGAACACGGATGCCATCTACCTGAAGGGGTAGAGTTCCTCAGGAGGCTCAGGTCCTTTGACATCTGCAGTGAAATGCTTCACATGTTTTATCAGTCAGTGGTGGCCAGTGTACTTTTTTATGCTGCAGTCTCCTGGGGCAGCAGCATGTCTGACATGAGCACAAAGAGACTGGACAAGCCGGTAAAAAAGGATGGGTCTCGTTGGGTATTATTATTATTATTATTATTATTATTATCAACAATGAGCCAATGGACACATGAATTTCCCCCAGGGGATAAATAAAGTATCTATCTATCTATCTATCTATCTATCTATCTATCTATCTATCTATCTATCTATCTATCTATCTATCTATCTATAGACTGGATTAAACTGTTGTATTGCAACCCTAGTGCTTCAGTATTAATGAATGAAAAGATGTCCCAGAAGTTTCCCCTATGTAAAGGCACAAGACAGGGGTGTCCCCTGAGTGCACTGATGTTTACGTTGGCACTAGAACCTTTAGCAGCAGCCATTAGAAATAATGTGAACATTAAGGGTATTCAGGCAGTAAAAACAGAAGATAAATTACTGCTGTATGCAGATGATGTGTTCTTATTAACCACAAACCCAGAAACAGCTGTACCCCAAATATTATCATTTATTGATTCCTTCTCACTCATATCAGGGTACAAGATAAATTGGGGTAAATCAAGGGCAATGCCTTTGTCAGAGATATGCCCACGAACTAATATAAAAAATGGCAGCTTAAATGGCTTCTGTCAGACTTAATGTATTAGGGTATAACGATTACCCCAGGACTAAAAAAGATAATGACAGAAAATCTCCTCCCCCTCATGCAGAAAATTGAGACCACTTTATAGACCTGGACTAAACTGGCTTCATCCCTGTTAGGTAAAATAAACATCCTAAAAATGATAACATTTCCACAAATTAACTCTATTATATACAACTTACCTTTGAGTTTCCCTACCCCACCACTAACAAGGAACAATAGGGCTGTGGATTCCTGTTTGTGGGCGGACAAAACACCTTCTTTTAACAGGATAAAATGATGTGCTGCTAATGAGGATGGGGGTCTTTGTCTGCCTAGGGTGGAGAGGCAGCTTAATCAGCTGTCAAAAATATATAGAGGATCAAGCTCAGGGTTGGGTCTCAATTGAAAGAGAACTTGCAAAACCTATTCCATTTAGAAATCCATTATTGGCATTTGCGAGAAAAACAACACACCAAATCACAGGGGGACGGCCTTCCTTCACAAAAACATCATCACTTTGGCATAACAAACTATTGAAGGTGGGCAAAAGACATGGGTTGAGGCAGGAATTATCTTTATTGAAGATGTGTCACACGGTGAGGTCAAGTTTGGGTTTGTCCTGTCTCCATGTCTTGTCATTTCCTGTTTTATTTTGAAAGGTTAACTCTCCTCTCGTTTCAGGTCACTTGCCCTTCCTCATGTGTCACCTGTCTGAGTGTCTTCCCTGATTCCTGATTGTGTCCACCTGTTCCCCATTTGCCCTAATGTGTCTTATAGTCTGCGTCTCCCTTTGTCTTGTGCCAGAGTGTCTCGTCCTGTCGTGCACCCCAGCCTACTATCACAGTCCATGCCTTGCCTTTGTCTCTGCATTATCGCACTTATTCTTTACCTCCGAGTGAGCGATTTTTGTTTGTATTTTCATAGTCTAGAGTTTTCTGTTTGTCAAGATTGTATCAGTTTTGTAGCCTCCTTTTGGAGTGATTTTCTGTTTGTATTTTGATAGTATAGAGTTTTCTGTTTGTCAAGTTTGTAGCAGTTTTAGTTGCTTCCTTTTAGAGTGATTTTCTGTTTGTATTTTGATAGTCTAGAGTTTTCTGTTTGTCAAGTTTGTAGCAACTTTTGTAGCCTCCTTGTAGAGTGATTTTCTGTTGGTTTATTCCTTTTGTTTTAGCAGTTTTGTCCCTCCATTTGGAGTGGTTTTTTGTTTATTAGATTTTTCTCTATAGCATAATTTTCATAGCTGTTTTTATTTCGTCCCTCTCTCTCTTGAGGTTGGAATAGATAAATAAAGTCTGCCAAATTGTTACTCTGCATCCGAGTCCTCTTTCAAGTCCAGGCCTGACGAGATGTGTTTGAGGACAGCAACTTTATGTCATTTGGCAGATAATGGCAAAATATGTAATCCCTAAAAAAGATTTTTGGAAATATCTTCAATTGAGAAGCTGTATAATGTCTACGCGAAGAAAACTCCCCTTAATACCTCAAACTGTGGCACAGGAAATATTTCAGGGCAAAAGGCCGACTAAGGGTGGGACATCTAGATTTTATAGTCTTATGAGACAATCTCACCCATCAAAATTCAGTAGTCTCAAGAGAGTTTAGGAGGAGGATCTAGACTGACAACTAATGAGTTGTGGGAGGAAATTGTTAGGTCCTGGTGTAAGACAGCAGACTCAGTTAATTACTACACCACACACTGCCACGTCCAGAAGTTCTCTGACGACACAGCCATTGTTGGGTGTGTTTCGGAGGGAAATGAACTGGAATACAGGACAGTCATCAAGGACTTTGTCAGCTGGTGCAAGATCAACCAGCTTCAGCTTAATGCCAGCAAAACAAAGGAGATGATTGTGAACCCCTGGCGGAAGACATCCCACTTCACACCAGTGAACATCCAGGGACTGGACATCGAGGTGGTGGAGAACTACAAGTCCCTGGGGGTTCACCTGAACAACAAACTGGACTGGTCCACCAACACCCACGCTCTCTATAAGAAGGGTCAGAGTCGGGGTGTCGTGGTAGCGTAGTGGTCTAAGCAGGCGCCCCATGTGTAGAGGCTACAGTCCTTGCTGCAGTTGGCCCCGGTTCGAATCCCGCATCGGACGGCCTTTCGCTGCATGTCATTCCCCCTCTCTGCCTCCCCGTTTCCTGTCTCTCTCCACTATACTATCAAATAAAGGCATAAAAAGCCCAAAAAATATACTTTAAGAAAAGAAGGGTCAGAGTTGCCTTCCCCTGCTGAGGAGACTGAGGCCCTCCTGTGTGGGGCTCTCCTCAGGACCTTCTATGACTCTGTGGTGGCCTCAGCCATCTACTTCCTGTGGTCTGCTGGAGAGGGGGCAGCGCTGACAGGGATAGGAAGAGGCTCAACAAACTGATCCGGAAAGCGAGCTCTGTCCTGGGCTGCCCCCTAGACTCCATTGAGGAAGTAGGTGACAAGAAGATGTTAGCTAAGCTGACATCCATCATGAACAATAACTCTCACCCTCTGCATGACACTGTAGGGTCTCTGAGTAGCTTCTTCAGCAGCAGACTTTTACATCCTCGCTGTAAGAAGGAGAGGTTCCGCAGGTCCTTCATTCCAGCAGCTGTCAGACTCCACAACTCCTGCTCTTCCTGACCATGTGCAAACTTGCACTTTTTCATGTACATATCGTGTGTATTGTGTATATTGTATTTATTAGTGTATATTTGGTATATTTTTGTTGTATATTTCCATAGATGTTTTATTCTATAGATGTTTATTTTCTGCTGTGGTAAATGAATTTCCCAGGTGTGGGATAAAGTTAATCTAATCTAATCTAATCTAAAGGATTACTTATAGATTTATGAATTTCCCATAGGGGATAAATAAAGTATCTATCTATCTATCTATCTATCTATGCATGGGGGATACTGGACTCCCTGTAAAATGGCAAGACTGAAATTTTGGGATTCAGATACGTATGTAAAGATATAAAATATAATAACATTCTGCAACAAAGTTCTTGGCACAGAGATACCACAGAGCCCTGGCATAATAGCAGAAGGGACCAGTTTGACAGTACAGCAGACTCTATGGTGCCGACTGGCTCTCACTACAGGTTGTAGGATTGTGCTCAGGCACTGGAAAACAAGAAATTTCATCCCTTTCAACGAGTGGTCAGGAGAAATGACCAAGATGAACAATTAAAAGCCAACTATGAACAATTAATTTTTAAAATGAACAATAGGCAGGAATAGGCAGTATTTTAGAAATTATGGGGCCCCTACTTGAATACAATACTCAGTGACTGACCAGGTGATGCCAATGTTTACTCCGTAAACAGTTTCAACCTGCAATGTGATACTGTGCTGGTCTCACCTGAGTTTGGGATATTCTTTCCAATTGTGCTTTATTTTTATTGATCAAATGGAAGTATTACGAAAATAATCCTTTTCGCCTAAGCTTTTAGACAACCCTCCTGGATCCTGTGAGGAAAACAGCTGAAGTCTGACTTTTCTCTGTCCATCTGTCCTGGTGTGTAGGAGTGTAACATTACACCTGTGCCACAGACACACATGAAAAATCTGTTAGGAGAAAAATGCTATTGGATCTGAGTATGACAACCATCACTCACTTTTAGTTTCATTTCATTTATTTATTTAATAGGGACGATGCAATATGACATTGTTCCAGTACAAAGCATGAAACTGATGAGTTTGTAGCTATTGCTATTTTTTGGTAATTTTCAAATCAGTCTGTATATTGTTAATGTACAAGTGGCATTAATTGTTAAAACTATAATTTCTGCCAGACATTTGAGCGTTTTGTAAACAATTAAATAGTAATATTCTTATTGAAACAGTTTGTGTTCTGGAAAAAGGGGTCCATAGTTAAATCCGTAAGTTGAGTTAAAATGATATTCTGTTTATTACATTTATTTTTAAGTCATTGTCATCAGAAAATAAACATGTTTGTGAAGATTATGTGGCCTGAATATTATGATTAAAATGCTTGTTTGGAACCTGCTGTCTCTGATTTGTTGTTAAGGGACTTATGTGATATAATGATGAACTAATTACATCGAAGGTTCTTGTTAACTACCAATATATTTCTGAGGAACAACGCACACTGCACTTTACAATCCTGTTTATTTTGTGTTTTTTGTAAAGAAAGAAGTAGGTAGGCCATATATCATCCTAAAAATAAAGTTGGCTTTAAAAAAAAGCCTAGTGTTGGCTAAGTGGCTAAGTTGCAATGTGTTTGTGTTTTGTCTGTTTGTATGTCTTTTCTGAAGTTGCAGGGTGTTGAGCTCTTAGGGCCACCTCACAATCAGCACAACTTCACTTAATTAGCCTATACAGTATGTCACTCAGACTCAGATGATATACATACAGATGGAATGCAGCAATGCAGACAAAAGGTGAGACGATCCGAACCTTCGATTCCTACGATCTAAAGACAGCGTCACATTTGGGGGTATATTTCAGAGGATTTGATTTAAATATAAATGATTTGTTTACCAAAAAGCAACCCATCACTCACCCTGTCAGCCTTTAGCCTGAAGAATCGTGAGTTGATCCAGGCCACTGTACCACAATACTGCTACTGTCACATTCATGCATCACATTATTTGCATGTTGATTGAATTAAAATGTTTTCTATTAACAAAGGCGAATTCATCCTCTGATGTTGCAGTGTGTGTTTTTGATGGAGCTGCTAACAGCTCATAGACCTCTGAACTGTGACCACACTCTCCTGATTTAATATTTAACCATGTGTTCTAATGTAAAAGCTTGTTATATTATCCACTGTATAAAATTCATCTTTAAGGTAACTAGAGCCAGAGGAGATCCAGAGTACTTGAACTATGAGTGATAAGGTCATTGCAGACGGGTGTGTGGAGAGATACCAGGACACACACACACACACACACACACACACACACACACACACAAAACTGACTCACAATCACAGTTGTGACACAGGCAATGTTTTACTGCTGCATTATATATATATATAGATATATGTATCTTCCATTTCCCTGTTGTAAATGTTTAAGGTGGAGCTCATTTGAACTACTTTATCTACTGTTGAGTAGCTGTAGCTCTACAGCCAGGCATCATATTCTATAAGATCATTCTATAAGACCATCATGTGTTTGTAGCTTCACTGTCCTGTAAGAACCACACATCTCTTAGAAGTCAACTTTAACGAGCTCAGATAAACATCATCATAAACAACATGACATTAAAACCTTACTGGAACCAGGTGCCCTCAGGTTTTTGAGACAAGGGCTGGAGTGTCTCTCCAGCTTTGTCCTGATTGGCTGAAGGCTTCACTGACATGCATGATGTGTTCTACATTTTTATTCTGAGAAGCTCTCTTGGTCATTTTACATGTACCTTTGAGACAGTGCCTAACTTCAGTAAGTCTTTAACATGGAATCATGAGGTAAAAATAACACCTGTAATTGAATGTCTGAGCACTGAACTTAAACATACTCATGAAGCAAGATTAGGATTTGGTGCCCCCACTCCACCACCACCATGACATTACCACACCAGTACTGCCTCATCACCACCTACTCCATCATTATATTAGCTGTACTTATCCCTCACTTATAGTGTTTCTGCTGTCTCTATGTGTGTGTGTGTGTGTGTGTGCATCTGGGTGTGGTAATCCGGTCCCTCCTGCTTCGAATGTACCTGCACACCTGTGACTCATCCACTTATCAAGCTCCTGCAGCATATGTCCCTCAGCTCTACGCAGTCTTTGCCAGATTGTTCCTTTGTTCTCCTTTTGGATTCAAACTAAACAAATCACGCTCATTCTATAGTGGTGCTGTAATAGCTAATCACTCAAAGTTATTTTAACCACTGGAGGTTAGGTGGAGTAACCTACACAGAGAGAGCCAATATGAGGCTATTGCAGTCTGAGTTGATCAAATCAATTGAAATCCAATTCCAAAGTTACAGTCTTGTTAATGCAAAAATCCCCAGGGAGGCATCTATCCACAGTCAGTATGAACAGGAGTAATGATTCCAGCAGGCAAAAAAGTTTTTGATGTAAAGTACACAGGGGCACCACTCTGTTTTAAGACAGTTGAACTTATCCCTCAAAAAAGGATCTTAAACCACCCTGAAATGTTGCTCTAAATTTGGATTATACAGGAGTATTTATTAAGATTACGTGGTGAACCGGAATGTTCTTGCTTCTTGATGCATTTGGACCAGCACAGTCTTGTGGGTAAATAACTATTTTATCTCATCATTTAGTATTATTGTGGTAAAGCAGCCACCCCCCCCACCCCCCCACCCCCTTATTCAAGTGGAAAACATTGTCTTTTAATATATTTATAAATAAATGCTAAAAATCTTACTTTGACTTTTCTCTGGTAGCAGTATACGCCCTGTACCACAGCCCAAATCTGGCCCTTATATAGCATAATTCTCAGATGCTCACAACTGGACCAATTCTGTCAGACAATACCATAAGATAATAGCTGGAATCTGCCCACATGTTGAAGTATATGGGCCACACCTGGGCTCAGGATGCAGGCATATGCTGGGGCAGAAGTTTCATTTTGCGATCTGGGTTTCCTCTAATTTTTGTGCTACATTTGCGCAAATTGTTGTTACATTTTATCTTATTCATCATCTTCATCTTCAACAACAACAACAACAACAACAACAACAACAACAACAACAACAACACCAATAATAATAATGATGATAATAATAATAATAATAATAATAATAGTCAAAGCAGATGCTCCTTGCTATAAGTTGAGGATACCTCAGTTTGATACAAACTGGGAGATGCTTCCACCCAGTGGCTGCCAGTGGTCATTAAACTGTGGGATAAAACACATTTGAACTGAAGTTACTGCACAGACTGTATGTGTCCGATTTAAGGGGAGAGAGAAGTGTGCATGATCATTGATATTAATGTGTTGTATCACTTCATCAGTAATATTCTGGTCATGTTTACCGTTTGCTATTAACTCTAAACTATAATGAGGTTTGATTTTAGTTGAAAACAGAAGATGCTTGTCCATCTTTTAATTCTAAGGTTAAATAATAAAACGTTAAAGAGTCATATTAAGATAATTCGAGTATATTAATCCTATGTGCGTCATGGTGCTTTTATTTCGAAGACCGGAAGTAAAAGATTTTTCCCACTCTGACAGATTTTGCGTTTCTTACAGGTGCCGTCAAACTCAGGCCATTCTCCAACACGTTTACACCGAAATCTGTGCGTAAGAGGATAGCCCTTCCAGGCCCCGTTTTCCGCGTGTTTTAATTATTTATTTCCGTGTAAACTGCAGTCTTGATATAAAAACATTGATGGTCGATAATATAGCCCTGTGTTGAGGGCCCCGGGGAGAACTGCTCAGGATTATAAAGTCATCTCAGACCTCGGTTCACATTCAGAGACATGGCTCGACCACGGCCGCGGGAATACAAGGCAGGAGATTTGGTTTTCGCTAAGATGAAGGGATACCCGCACTGGCCGGCGAGGGTGAGTCTGGGATGCGGCCGGGCTGGGAACACAGGGAGGCGGGGTTGATTTACACAATACAGCCGCTGCTTTGTTGGGTGAACAGGAGGGATGCTCCGTGGCTGACTGCACAACGTTTGGTTTCAGTGTTTTTATCACTGACGACGAAACCGTGTTTTGTAAGCCTTTGGTTTCCGCCAGGTTGTGTAAAGATTTAGACATTTTAAAATAAGGAAAAACATTTACTGGGCTCGATTTTCTCAACACGTCCCCTGCTCCATTTAGCTTCTATTGAGTTATAACACAATTTCAATGTTCATATTTTCTACTTGTTTTCATCTCATGTTTTCTTTAAGCCGTCACACATTGGAATAAACGAGCCAATAGTTGACCTCGGGTAACCTGCTTGAGCACCACTGTACGTCTCATTCGCAATAATTGATGCTCTGTATTATATACAGTGTATATAGAATATATAGATATACATACAGAGAGACAGAGAGAGGCCTGAGACATGTGCCTTCATGTCATGAGTTACTGTGTATGTCCTCAGTGCAGTAGGCTGTCAGGCTCCATTTGAAACCTCTCAGTTACTACAGCATCTCCCTCTACCATTTTACTCTTCACCACGTTCTATTGTTTATGTGAGACAGGACACAAGCCAACAGTAGTCAGGTAATGTGGTGGACATTAACAGATGACTGGAAATCTGAAAGAATATCAGAGTGAGTAAAATAAATATTAACACAGTAACATTTTTGTCTGTCTCTCTGTCCTTCAGATTGATGAGCTTCCTGAAGGAGCTGTCAAACCACCTGCCAATAAATACCCCATCTTCTTCTTTGGGACCCATGAGACGTAAGTACAGTAACATTTATGGTATCCATGCCAAAGCAACACCTTAAAATACTTAAGTTGTCTACATGTTTAAAACCACAACCACTTTCTGGAACTTTCAACCTCATTTTGCTCATTTTTCTTCACATAACCTAAGTGTTGGACTTTGGTCATGTGATTTAACAAAATGTGACAAACCATTAAAGGCATCAGTGTTGAAGGAGGTCTGCTGGTTTCCAGGGAATATGTTTGAATATTGTGGGTGTGTGAGACACCAGGAGAAATTCAGTCCCATCCCATTATGATTTATTACGGTCTACAGGCTTCTATTTACAGGTAGTCGAGGGTCTGGCAATTGACGTTGTTTTTTTAAATCCAAACAGAAAATATGAATTATGAGTTAATTACACTAACAAAATATCTAAGCTTATCATGAATTATGATGTAAAACAACTACTAACATAACTTTACCATAACATCTCAAATACTGCAACGTCTAAGGAACAAAGGTACTCACATTTACACTCTATCAACTGTTGCCGGGAGAGTCCATGGTTCTGCTGCTGGTCAGCAAAGGGGCTTGCACCTGATCTATATAACCTCTGATGAATCCTGGCCTGTGGTTGAAAAGTCTTTTTTTCTTAGGAAGGTTATAACTGAGTAAAGGGACCTGACGTATCTGAGCAGCAGCCATGATATGAGCTTGTCCACTTCTCTTAATAAGGAAAGGAGCTTCCTATCTTATCTCCTTTACCGTAAGAAACCCCTCACCTTCCTTTACAAAAGAAGAGGAGAAATGCTGTCCCACAATTCCTTGCTGCAAACATTTAAAGTTAAAACTGTTGTAGTTTCACCACAGCAAACCCACGTAAATGCAGAAACAACAGAGCAGCTGTTTTATGTTTCTGACACGATCCAGAACTGATGGAACTTCTTGTCTGATCAACTAAAGCCCAAATCCATAAATATAGATTCATTCTCTTTAAATCATTTAGGAGTCATCATGAAGAACAAGCAGGTTGAATCTATAATTAATAATAACATTATCATAACTAAATACTATAGTTTATAAATAAATCCCCTCCTATTGTGTAAAGCACTAAAAATACATTTTCTCTACTTAACAAATAGAAATGCCAGGACAGTACTTTGTACTTATGTCTGAATATAATTTATTCTGATCTCTTGCTCAGTTCATTATTTCTACTGAATTATTATTTTAATGGCTCAACCTTTATTTGTATTTTTATTTCATAGTATCTTATTTCAACATTTCAATCCTGTTCGTTTTTGTGGTTGGGAAAGGAGGATTTATTGTCCAAGTGTTATAAATAAAGTTAGTAAAAAAAAAAAAATAATTTGTGTAAGTGCAGTCAGATTCTTTTTCTGAGTCCTTATCAATTGTCCTTCACATCTTTCCTTGACCTCATGATGTTTTCCATCGAGGTCGAGGAGAAGAAGTTAAAGGTATAATGTGCAAGATCGTGCTTCTTGATCCACCTCCATAGGGAGCAGCATTTCACCACTTCATCCCTGTCCAGTTAATCATGTTGTTGTTTTCCCCATGTTCCATATAATTTACCATTTATATGTGCATTTATTGTTGATAGTTAAAATTGTTGATAGCTCTGAAACAAATTATGAGTAATTGTAATACAAACAGTATGTTTTTATTTACCTAATAAAAATATGAAGTCAAGGGGATACTGTAGCAGCATGAGGAAGGGATGATGACATCAAAATATTAACTATGTTAAATGTTTACTAGATATCAAGATATCCAATAAACATATTACCAGGAAATAACATTAAAAGGTAAAATACTGCAACAGTCAAAAACTACTAAACTACTAAATCACTAGACGCTACACTGACACACAGCATGTCTAAGTGGTATTACAACACGGTCCGGGACGCGGCTAGTTGGTTAGCATGCTCATTTCAGTAGATATCTCTGAAATACAATAGATGGTGGTCTTGGTCATGACATCATCACTGTGGCTCCTTCACATACTATTGATTTCATTTTTTGAACATTTTAAACTAAAATTCTGGCCAGATTAGGCCAGATCTTACACATTGCACCTTTAAAGAAGAGGTTATTTTGACTTTTCAACCACAGCCCAGGCCCGTCCTCCTTCCTGCTCCCCTGAGGCAGCTCCTCTTCCAGATCTGCTCTTCACAACAATGCTTCATGCTAATTGGCTCACTGACATTGATGAGATTCTCTAATTTACTGTTTTCTTAGATAAATTTGGTATCGAATGACAAGACATCTTTCCTTCCTCGATAGTTTGAAACCAATTCAGTCGGTCCATAAAAGTATCAAAGCTCGATACTCAGCAGTAATCCTGATTTAGATCAGCAAATTTATGATAGAATGGTATTATCAGTCATTCAATAACCTATTTTAGAACTTGACAGTTTCTAATACTCAGTGCTACAGACACATTTCTGTCCGTACGTGTGTGTGTGTGTCTAGAGTTTTACTCAGGTTATAACAGTTTAATACTGTTTTTCTGCAAAAATTTAAAATCTCTAGATTTGAAAATATTATGTATTATGTATAAACTTCCAATTATTTAGTGAAATATCCTGTGGTATTTCAGATTGTTTTAGTAATAGCTGTAGTTTTAAACATCTTTTCTAATTCTTTAGTGCATTCTTGGGCCCCAAGGATCTTCTGCCCTACAAGGAGTACAAAGACAAATTTGGCAAGTCCAACAAGAGGAAAGGCTTCAATGAGGGTCTGTGGGAGATTGAGAACAACCCCAGAGTCAAGTTCACAGGCTATCAGGTCAGTCAGTGTTACTGTGTGTGTGTGTGTGTGTGTGTGTGTGTGTGTGTGTGTGTGTGTGTGTGAGGTTCAGAGTGACAGCAGAGATGACGGATGCCAAAACTATAAGACACAAATCAGAGGGCTGGCGTGAGAAAGATGGATTAACTGGTTTCACACGTATAAATCTGAGGTGTTGGTCACTGTGGAATGATTAATTTCTTCTTTTCGTCCTGCAAAACACATTTGGGGTCATTTTTTGCACACAGGCCATCCAGCAACAGAGTTCATCAGAAACAGAGGAGGGTGGGAACACTGCTGACGGCAGTAGTGAGGGTGACGAGGGCGACTCTGTTGAGGAGGAAGATGACAAGGAAAAGCTGAAGGGAGACAAGACGGGGTCCAAACGGAAAAAGACAGCCACCTCCACCAAGGTACAGTAGTTCAGCTGGTCAGGTATAACAGGAGCACTGATGAGGTGAGCCTGAGAATGATATCATCAGGTTAGAGGATAGATTTGATGAATTCAAAGATTGGAACGTATTTGAGATTTGGTATGGACAGTAGAGGTCATGAGCTGTGTCTCCTTTGTGGCACTGACGGAAAAATCTCTTATCATCCAACCGTGATGTTCAAGACACAGGTGCAGTATTTTTGCTTTGGAGGAAGCTTTGTAAACACAGTGCTTTGGACTAAATGTCTATGGGTATGATAATGTACAAACAGGTTGGCAGAGTCACTCCCTTTTAATAAGTTTGTACAACTTATCTAAAGGGAGAAGTGGTTGTACCTGTTCTAAATGAGCATAAAACTCTGCTCCACCACCTCCAAAAACTCTTGTCTGTCTTTTTCTGTCTTTGTAGACTACACGTGTTTAAGTGTCCAAATGGGGGTGACCGCATTCCTTTTTGGAATTTGAATTTCAAAGGATAAGGCTGTCGATAGTCTATATTTTTATTCCTCTGCGTCGGTGACAGTCAGAGCCAGAGGCATATTATTGTCCGTCTGTCACATTGTCATGGACACAATCAGGGTTTTTCCTGCATGGAGAATTGGGAGGCAGCCGCCTCCATCAAATTTTGCGCCACCTCCGCCTCCTGACAAAACGGTAGTACTTGTTTTCTCGGTACTCTGTGCATTTGACGTTTGTAACTGCAATTGCGGCTGTTTGCCACTATGGCAATGTAGTGGCACTGTATCGTAATCCGTGCATCAGGCAGAGCCATCCGAAATCTCCAGAGAAGAAGAATACGAACGTGCTGGATTTTCTGCCTGCGGAAGAAGGTGGCGACCTGATTTTCGGCTCTTCAAACAGGTGAATAGGGTTGCCACCCATCCCGTATATTACGGGATCGTCCCGTAATTGAAAATAAAATTATTCTAGTACTTGTTTTCTCTGTGCTCTGAGGACATATCATGAACAAAAATACGGGACAAATTGCGTACCGTATTGATTCAAATCCACAAAGTGCTGTGAATAATGCCACCTTTTTTCACATAAAAGAGCACAGCTGTTGTTGACACTGGGTAACATGTTCCTTCATTACCATCAACACACACACACTGTAGTTTATTTTGACTTTATTTATCCAGCATATATTTGATGCATAGTTCCAGAGGGACATATAAAACCGATAGGTGGGATACTCAGCTGTTTTTGAACTTGTAATTGGCTGTAAAGATGTTTAAGTCTAAACGTTTAAGTTCCACTTAAAGATTTTTTCTTAAATAGGGCGACCAGGAAAGCCTTCATGTTTGAGGGGAGGGAGTGCTGCAGAGCTAACCACCACCAGAGTGTGTTACTGTATTAGTTGCATAAACCACTGCTACTGTAAATGGAAGCAGGTTGAAAAAGTCACACGCATCCCACTCCTCACTTAGCAACCACTGTTTCCTAGCAACTGGGCTCCATTACGCACAGCACATGTGGTGTATCTGATGGAATGAGGTGCTGCTGGGGAGCTGTGTGTGTGTGTGTGTTTTTTTTTTTTTGTGTGTGTGTGTGTGTAGGTAGGTGTGTGTGCCTGTGTGCGTACACATGCACATGTGTGAGCTTTGAGTTAAGACAGAATCTTAACTCAGTGTTCATTGACTAGGTTTAGAAAGTGTTTGTCTTTTGGAGGAGTTCAACAGTTGCAAGACATTTTATTTGAGAAATTCAGCGAAGAGTGAAAATATAAAAAGAAAATGTGATTTGGAAAAAAATGGCTGTGGTCTCTAAAAACTCTTTCCAGTCTCATTGCTCTCTCCATAACAATGATAGCAAACCACAAATTATAAGCTATGTTTTCCTGTTGTTGGGTGATACTGGTCAGAGCAGGTGTCATTGATTACCATGTTACGATGGTAACATTGGTCTTAGACCTTAGTTGGGCTGTGGGTAAGGGTCCGGTTTCACAAAGATAGACATTGACTATGTCTTATATATAACAAATAGTCAAACTTCAGATAGATCTGAATTCATCTGTTTCACAAAGCAGTTTATTTCTTGACTATTAAAGCTGGATTGTGCTATAATGAATTCTGGGTAAATTAGAGAATTAGAATTAGAAAATGTTTGTCTTTTGGAAGAATTCAACTGTTACAAGGATATTTGATACGTTTTACTGTTTTACTGTACTACGAAAATTCAGCGAAGAGTGAAATAATAAAAGAAAAATCTAATTTTGAAAAAATGTCACTCCGGTATCTAAAAACTCTTTGTCTTCTCTTCGCTCTCTCCATTACTATCCACTATCCACTATCAGGTGTCACTGATTGTTACCATGGTAACATTGGTCTGAGGACTGAGTTAGCCTGGGGATAAGATGTCAAATTTTTTGGCTTAAAATGAGTAGGTCTTTATTTTTGTGAAACAGTCTGACTGACATTCGACTAATCTATTAGCAAAATTAAAACTGGCCTAACACTACAGACCAGTCTAAAATAGCTTTGTGAAACCACAGAAGAGACTCTGTTTTTTTTTACTCTTTTTTATTTACATTTGCATCATGAATTGTGCCTTCAAATTATACAACTATTTATGTAGTGTAGTGTAATGTTGCATAATGATATACTCACAGCAGAACATTAATTATTTTGTTATTACTTCACCAGAATAATGAAAAGTTAGACAGTAATATATTCGCCAGTTTATGTAATAAAAGTGCTGCTTGCTATAAAGCTTTGACCATGGACCCTGTGTGCAATGAAGTCAAGTGTGACTGCTTCACAGTGTGAATGTCTTCGAACTGGCTTGTTGTTTATCCCCTGTAAAGTGTGATTTGCTGCTACTGACATTTTTTGTCTGTTAGAAATGAAAACTGTGACGCTCAGTAACTGTTCCCGCCTCCTGATCTGTGACAGAAATCCTCCAAGCTGTCAAGGATCTCTTCTGGAGAGGACGACCTGGAGAAAGACAGGAAAGATGATGACCAGAAGAGCGGCTCAGAGGGAGGAGACCCCGACAACGACATCATCCAAAATACCACCGACAGTAAGGTAGGATTCATGAACACTTTCATACCCTGATCATAGGTTAGTACTCACTCCACACAGGGGACAGTTTAAAGGTTCATAATCCCTTGCTTCAAATCTCAAACCTCACTTTTATTGAGGTTATGTTCTTTGACATATAAAGTAGGAACAAAACTCAAACTTTACATGACAAGGTTTTCAGTTTTTCTAGTTTTTCGGTCCTGAAATATTTTAATATTCTGTAACTTCTATAAAACTTCTGAGCAAGTTTGTGAGGATTCATTTGCAGTAAAGCTAAAGGAATAATAACCTGTTTAGAGAAGTAGCTATTAGTTTGTTACTGTGATTGCTTTAGATTAAACAAATACAGACTGAAAACCACATAATACCTAGACGGTATTATGGAGCATTAGCCCCAGGACCAGCTGTGCGTAAAAAAGTAGGTTTTCACTCTTATGCCGGTCTCAGCTACGCCCAACTTTATGAAATTAATTTAGTGAGTGCACCAAACTTGATTGACCATGTAGCTGCACCACAATGCACGTTCATGTGAATACCTGCAAAGCTGTGATTGTTGCTAAGCAACACATTAAACTCTAACTTCAGCCTTCAAACAAGCTGGAGGATATGGAAAAAGAAAAGGAAAGTCAGCATGGAAATCAATAACCAGTGCAATCAATTATGAATGTGATGGAGGATTGTGGACAGTTGAAGGGATCAGGAAGAAATGGAAAGGTCAGACACAGCGCCACATTTCTGTCCGATGTTCCTCCATTAGCTCAAACAGAGCCTGTATACCAAAGGGAACCCTCTCCATCAGCTGACTGTCCGAACAGACGTCCAGTGGGTGTGTCACTGATGACTCTTTCTTGTCTTAGTACCCTTTTGTTATTAATTCTGTGAAGAAGACACGCTGCCATTCTGTCTCCGCGCTAGCGACAGTCAGATCGGGAGCCATATTGTTTTTGGCCTGTCCATCCGTCCCATTCTCTTGGACACATCTTAGTAACACCTTGATGGAAGTTCTTCAAATTTGGCAAATTCTCTAGGACTCAGCGACCACTTTGGTGGTAAAGGTCAAAGGTCAAGGTCATGGTGACCTCACAAAGTGCGGTTTTGTCCTTGTGAACACAATATTTCGAGAACTCTTCAAAGGAATCCCTTCACATTTGGCACAAATGTCCACTGGGACTCAAGGATGAACTGATTGGACTTTGGTGGTCTAGGTCAAGGTCTGTGTGACCTTACAAAGCACTTTTTATCCATAACTCAAGACTTCAAACAGCAGTTATGACAAAATGTCACACAAATGGTTAATATTTTACATGACTCTGGATGAAAAGATATGTAACCTGAAACTACTCTGAGTGGTGGAGGCAGACAACCACGAGGAGCTAATTCTAGTTTTTCTTGTAGTCAGTGTGTTTTTCCACCACTGCCCACAAGAGGCTAAAATTACACCATTTTGGCTGCAACTAAAAAAGCAAATGGACCATCAGCACTTTATTAGGAACATCATACTATCACTGCGTAGTCCCTGCCTTTGGTCTCAAACATGGTCACTATAACAACTTTTGTAGATAATATTTCAGAGTTGGTTCCACTGCCCCCAAAATATCAGTTATTGCAGGTTGAACTTGTTCAACATCAGAAGATACAGATTGTAATAAATAGAATATAACACATTTACAGTTACACATTTACTATTATTCTTTAATTATTAATATTTTTTTGTATTAGTATTTTAAAATTTCTTTGCAAAGCTCTTTGGTCAACATTTGACTTGACTAAAAATGACTAATACTTCTACCTATAATGCTAATAATATCTGTGCTTGTTTATGATTGTGTCCCCCCAGAACCAGCTGCTCATAGAGGAACATTAAGTGAAGAAAGCATGAAAGGGAAATCATTCTTTGTAGCTCTGATGTTGGAAAGGTGAATCCACAACATGATTTCGCATCAGCACCATCCACTGGCCGCCATCGCCTCTTCTTCTCTGCTGGACTCCGAATATGTTTGTATGAAAGATGCACCCATACTGATACTGATCCCAGTCATCCCGTTGATACCGGGGTAAAAACTGGGCATTATGTCAGTTTTTTCAGTACTTCACTTTAATATCTCGGGCAGTGTCATTTAAAGCTTCTTCAATCATGAACTCACTAAAATAGACAGATTAAGTTTTTTAATCAATTTTATCGAGTGACTCTGAATCCTTGTTTATTGTGTTAAATAGACATTAAGTATAGGATATTTAAAGGGGCATTAAGTACTTGAAAACTTTCATCATGCTCACTGAAACCATTAGGAGCTGTGCTAACTTTAACTGTTACATGTAGCCTTTTTCCACTAGGGTCATACTAATAGCCCTGTCGGAATGAAAATTCTTTAAATAGTAAGTATACCCCTTTCAGATCCTGTGAAGTGATGTTTATTTGTTAAGCAATTAGTGGGTGGTGTGGGTGGCTCCATTTCCCCCTTTTTAAGTGCTGATATGAAGCAAAATCTCTTGCTTTACAAAAGTAGTGGTAAAAAAGTAATAAGTCCATCTTTTTCAAAAGTTACACTCAATTCAATTTCATTTGAAGGAAAAAAATATACATATCTGCAAGCATTTGCGATTTCAACATTCTAATTACTACCATAAATGTGTTTTGTTTTATCTTGAGAACGAGGCTGTAGCAGAAATGCAGAAATGTGTTTTCTGTTGGTTAACAGCAACAACAATGATACTGAACTTGCAGAGAAACATCTATGAATTATGTTTATAGCAAAGCAGCCCAGATGGTAGCTATTTGCTAGCTAGCCACAGCTCTGCTGCACTGAAACTGTAATGGGGATTGTTTAATGTCATTTTGCATTTATATAAACAATTCGAGTTCAGCCCTGGCCCATCAAGAGTTAATCTTCACAAAACAATGTTTGACAAGTTTTAAAGGATGAATAGAAACGTATATTAGCAAAAAATCGGATGCAGGTTAACCTGTGTAAATGAATAGATAAATAAATAGAGAAGATATTTTTTCCAGTGACGGTCACACAACCTCTTTATTTTAGGCTAATACTATATTAGTTAATTTAAAGAAATCCAAACTACTATATTAACAAAGGAAATGGAATATATAAAATATAATGTAAAACAGAATGTTGCAGCTTTAAGTTAACATGACAACATGAATTTTTCTTAGTCTTCATAACACACCTGTTCCAAGTATTTTAAATTTTAATCACTTTCTCAGCTAAAATGTCACTGGTATTTATCCATAACTATGTTACTCCCTACATGTTTATGTGCTAAGGAACAGTAAAAATGACTACTTATTGCCTCCTTGAAAAGTGACGTAAGGTGTTATCACACTTAGTCCCTTTCAGTGAATAGTCATTATTGTGATTCGCTTCAAGTTTGTGCTGCAGTTCACTTAACCTGTGCATTGTGAATACAAATCGCTCCAGGTTCATGTCGCCTTTTGCCAATGTATTTTAGCTGAAGACAAAATGGACAGAAAACAATTGGCCTGAACCATGGCCGCTGGTAACAACAGCAAGATGGTGGATCAGGAAATAACTACTGTACTTCTCCAAATATAGAACCAACACATCAAACAGCAACGGTCTACTAAATTTAGTTTCCAGACATGTCTCCGCATATGTATAATGCTGCAATATCATAACTGCTCTCAGAACAGTAGAAGCTGAGTCAAAACAGCTTAAACTCCTGCTCCCTTCTGTGCTTGACAAATTCCAACCTTTGTTAATGGGACACCGTCATGCCCATGACAATAACAGAAACGATAGATACAACACCCTACTAGTCAAGCTAGCTTCCAGAGATAATACCCCGCTGCCACTACAAGAGGACAGTAAATTACATGATGAATGCAAACAGGCATCAGATCCTTTCTGGGACAGAACACTGTTTTGAGATCAGATGTAAAGAGCCATATCTCTTCACTTTAGTATCGTTCTAATTGATGTCTCTTTTTAGCTTTAACTGGGCTTTAACTGAGTTAAATTGAATACAATATACACTGCTTAAACAAATTAAGGGAACACTTAAATCATACATCGGATCTTGATGAACAAATTATTCAAGTTGAAAATTTTTACTGATGTACAATATATAATTTGTTGAGAACAAAATGACGCAACAACGGTCAATGGGAAACCAAAATCATCAATCCACTGAGGGCTGGATTCACAATCACACCGAAAATCAAAGTTAAAATTTTAAATCACAGGCTGATCCAACTGAATTTCATCACGGTGATTCATAATGTGACTCAGTAGTGTGTATGGCCCCTGCGTGCCTGTATGCACTCCTGTATTCACACCTGTCACGTGTGCTCAGTGTGAACCTGCTCTCATCTGTGAAGAGAACAGGGCGCCAATGGTGGACCTGCCAATTCTGGTTTTCTCTGGCGAACGCCTATTGAGCTGCATGGTACTGGGCTGTGAGCACAGGTCCCATGAGAGGACATCGGGAGCTCATGCCACCCTTATGGAGTCTGTTTCTGACAGTTTGGTCAGAAACATGCACACCCGTAGCCTGGAGGAGGTCATGTTGTAGGACTCTGGCAGTGCTTCTCCTGTTCTTCCTTGCACAAAGGAGCAGGTACCGGTCTAGAGAAGAATCAGCAAGGAAGGATCAGGAGAGAGCAACTGTCTGTGGCCACCACATGTAAAACCATTCCCTTTTGCCTCTCCATTGCACCTGCAAAAAGAAGGTGCAGCACAGCGTCAGGTATTGTGCAGAACCTGCCTTGCTACCGTTGCTACGTCACGGGGCAACACTACTAACCTGTATCAGCACAACAAAGTCATGTATGATAGTTACATGGCTAAAATGCCGACCACCAATGTGTCAAGTAACCCAAATACCACCCGACAAGGATCACTGACCAAAATGTTTGAAAGCATACCTCCATACGTAACGTAATTCAAAACAGCACAGGGAAATTACAGAGTTCATAGGGAAGGATATGATGACTCGCAGCATGGTGACCAATTCTGGGTTTATGGCTTTGATAAATACACTGGATAAGCGGTACAGCATGCCCTCCCACACATATTTTAGCCAGGTTGTCATACCGGAGCGATGTAAAAAAAATGCAAGATGAGAGTCACAGCGGAGCTGAAAACAGCGAGTTTTTCACTACTACAACTGACATCTGGTCAAGCCGTACAGCAGAGCCGTATCAGAGTCTTACAGTGCATTTCATTAATGAAGACTTTGACCAGCTGGGATCTCCATGAAGAGAACCATGTCTGCATAACGACGGACAATTTTACATACTTACAAGACTGTAAACAAATCGGTCAATATACTACTGTGATTGAAGTAGTTAAATAAAAATATGTCATTAATTTATATTTATTTCATCATGACATATAGGCCTGGCCTACAAGAAAGAACAGTTTATGTTTAATCTGTCTAATATTGTGTTAGTCATAATATATAATGATTTATTGCTTGTATTTGTTGAATAATACAGAAGATAAGGAACTCTAAAAAATAATTGCATATTAAATCGCAATCGCAATATTGGTAAAAAAAAATCACAATTAGATTATTTTCCCAAATCATTCAGCCCTACTCAGAAAGTCAGTTTTACAGGGGTTTGTGGAATCTCTGTCACAAAAAAATGGTACATTGGTGCATCTCTACTCTGTATGTGATATGGTATAATACCAACTTGACACTGCATGTCACATTCAGGTCAGGTGAAACGGGGTTGAGGTGGCTCGTGTTCTTCCCACAATCACAGTGTAGATAGCCATCAGTCAGTATTTATACTGTCCTGTGTAAACCCATCTGTGCCGTCTCACTCATGCTCACCTGTCACTCTGTACAAACGCATTTGATAAGACCTCCACATACTCTCCTATTGTCTATGATATATGTTGGGTATTGCAGTGTACTGGTCACTATAGCTTTAAATAGCTTTTTTACAAGGATAATTATAGAAGGGGCTGATTATGGAATATTCGGTAACTGTCAAATTATCCATCACGCTATGTTACTCTTTTATGTAACCAGAAAAAGACGAATGGAAAAACATAGATAAATGTATGAAGTGTTGTGCACAACTGGGTTACACATTGTAACTCAATGTTAACTATATCTGTATATTTTACTTTTGTTGTAGAATATAGGACCACTATTCTACTTGGACTGCTCTAGGTAACAGCTCATCTTTATATGGAGAAGTGATACATCTGTTCTGTGTATCTGTGAAATAGATCACTGTATATTTCAAAGCTTTTTATAGTGGCATGCTCTGCTGTTGTTCTCCAGATCATTCTTTTATCAAAGTGTTAATTGGTTCCTAGTTTAAAATCAGATACTTGTTGGTATGTTTGGGTTTGGAGGTAGAAGAAATACACAATCCACTTTTTTCTTTTGCTTTGTCTCTATGTCTAAAGCAGAACCACATTAACTTTATGGACACTGAGCTGTGAAGGTGGTTTCTCATCTGAATCATTGTGAACAACATGCAGTGTGATAATGCAGTTTAAATTGCCAAACCTGTCATTGTCTCTCTTACTGTTTACTTAGACTGATGACACCACGCTGCTTTGTCTTTTAACTTTGTGCCAGTTGCCTTTACTTTGCTTCCACTATTTTTGTCTTGAGATAAAGAATTATTTATTTTTTGATGATTGATGAATAAGACAACTTCTCTATGTAAACTCATGTTTTTTTTATTCCCTTGAAACCTTTGTTATTCTCATATTTGGAACATGTTTTGGATTTTCAAGGTTTGTAATTTACAGTAAACTGTTTTTGCTGTTTATGGAGGAGACTTTTACAAAATAAAATAATTGGAATGCATTGAAAGGCTGAAATTCTCGTCACACACCACAAAACTAAAGTGTTGCCTGGGTGTAAAATGGACACACTTTACCAGACTTAGTGGACACCAGTGGGACAAAAATATAAAGTTTTTCCTGCGGGTGGTGCCACAGGAAGGACCATATATCAGCTGTACTTTTGAACGCACTTGAGCTAATACCATAACACCATACATTACCATGCTAATTGCTACCAGTTCACATGCCAGCATTAGCTATCCCATGCTAGCTGACTCTCTTAACTTCTCACCGCATACAATGCAACCAGTATTTTCCCTGACCATAAACATTACTATTGACCATACATTGTATATAAAGATGGACAAAATATGTCAGACTCTGCATACTATCTGCATCACATTCTGCACATTAGTGATACTATACCCTGGATATTAGTCACTAGAGCACAGTTTTATACAGTGTGATATACACTCACCGGGCATTTTACTATGAACACCATATAACACAGGTTAGTTCCTCAGTTATTCAGGTCATGGATCAACCAGATGTTGAGACTCTGCTCCATTCTGACGTGACTGCATCACATTATTTCTGCAGATTTTGTCAGCTGCACATTCATTCTGCCAATCTCCTCTTCTACCACATCACAAAGGCGTTCCATTGGATTCAGGTCTGGAGACTGGGGGGCTGGGGGTAATTTTGTAGGGTACTGTCATGTTGATGAAACCAATTTGTGACATGGAGTATTATCCTGTTGAGAGTAGCCATTAGAAGATGGTGAACTGTGGCCATGAAGGGATGAACATATACAGCAACAATACTCAGATAGACTGTGGCATTCAGACCATTATTTATTGGTATTAAGAAGAAAACATTCTCCACACCATCACACCACCAGCCTGGACTGTTGACACAAGGCAGGTTGGCTCCATGGATTCAGACTCTGACCCTACCATCTGCTCCCGCAGCACAAATCCAGATCCATCAGACCAGCTGTCCAGTGTTGGTGAGTCTGTGTCCACTGCATCCACAGGTTTCTATTCTTTGTGACAGGAAGTGAAACCTGATGTTGTCTTCTGCTGTTGTAGGTAGGACGTGTTGTTCACTCTGAAGCGTCTCTGCTCAGCACAGTTGTAAAGAGTGGTTATCTGAGTGACTGTTGTCTTTCTGTCCATTCCCTGCTGACCTCTTTCATCAACACAGAGCTGCTGCTCACTGGATGCTTTGTTGTTGCTCCAATCTGAGTAAAATCTCCTCGTTTGCGCAGTTTGCGCTATTCGTGCGCAGTGATGGCACGCGTTGGTATTCGCGCACTGACGCGTGCGCAGTCCGTACCGAGTAATTCGGCGCTGAAAAGAAGCCTAGTTTAGCAGGGATACAACTAAAGCACTGCTAGCTGGGCAGCTGCAGAATTAACGAAACCAGCGTCTACTTGGTTCTTTACTTTCGACCATCGTGGCACAGAGCAGAGTTTGAAGATGGCTGATAAAGAGGGTAGGTGTACCAGAACTACTAAACGCATAAAGCATTGGTCCGTTTTCCTCGTGTGCCGCTTTGTGTGCGTATCACGGACGTTTAACCCAGGCATGGGTGTTAGCATGACATGCTAGCTTAGTAAAGTCTTGTCAGGAGGCTCGGTGGCGTTTCTCAGCCTGTGAGTTGTTATTGGTTTTTAGTTTTTAGAGGAATTCATGTCTAACATCCATTCTTTAAGTTCAGTATTTATCCGTGAATCAAATCCACCAAACTGAACTGTTAAGATACCACAACCCCCTTCACCAAAACACAGTAATGGTAGCGAGCAAAACACATGTAAGGGCTGTCCTGTCTGTTTCGGATCCTTGAGAAAGTCAGTTTAACCAGCACTTCCAGACTGGTTATACTTACTACGTAACTGTAACTGAAAATTACTTTCTGGTATTTGTAAATGAGGAAGAATACACAATAGCTGCCTGTAACTTAAACTGTTGTTCTGCTAAAGTGTATGACGATGCAGTGGAGGAGCGGGTCATCAATGAAGAGTACAAGATCTGGAAGAAAAACACACCTTTCCTGTATGACCTAGTGATGACTCATGCACTAGAGTGGCCCAGCCTGACTGTCCAGTGGCTTCCAGATGTCCGCAGGTATTTGTTTTGTCTCCATTTTACTGCTTATACCACATAGTTTAAATCTAAGCACGAATGTTGACAGATATCTGTCAAGGTGCTCCAGTGTCCACCGGACCCCAACTCCCTGGCATCTAGGTGACCTGAAGTTTTTCTGCAACATGTGACAAAGTTGAGTTGTTAAGCATCATCATCTAACATACATCAATTATGGATGCTTATATCTACACAAGTTTCCACGATTAGATAGAGCTGTGGTTCTGATAACTTAACAAATCACAATGACAAGTATTACCAAATATTACATGAAGAATACATACATACAAGAATACATAAGAACACATGGTACCACTTAGTACCAATAGGACTACCCTTATAATGGATTTATAAATTGTTTTGTTATTAGGTTATTAATTTGGTTAACACTTTATAAATCATCAAACAATTATTAACAAGTTATAGTTTTCATACTTTAATGCAGGCTCACTATTTTGCAAGATCAGTAGTAGAGTACTTGCTACTCATTAATCTTACTATTGACTTACCGTTATTTATGACTGGTAAAAGGAGCCATATAGTAACTTATTAAAAAATGATGGTGTGTTTCACACTTTACAATAAGACTTTTTTCACCAGTTATACATTTTTGTAACTGGTAATAAATGGTTGTAAAAATGAGAAGAGGAAACATGAAGATGGATGGATGGATGGAGAATCACAGATGTGAACAGTGGGACAAAGAATGTGTGAGCAGTTCAGCAAGTAAAGGAAGGTTATCAACTGTGTTTTACCTGTAATGCTAAATTACTAAACGAGACCAAGCAGCAAAAAGCATTTCCATGTTAATCTCCACTGTGCAGAACAATCTGATCAACAGCTTTGATTAGAATGAGGAAGGTAAACAACACTGCCACAGCCTTAGAGTATCTGGTCATTTTATATGATCATTTGATCTGCCACAATTATCTTAACCATTAAGATCAGTGTTGTGCATGAACGCATTCAATGAATGGCGTTCATTGAACGTGTTCAGATTTTTTTTGTGAACTCTGAACAGAACGAATCGGTTTACAAATGATGAATGTGAACGTGAGCGGCGTTCAATCCAGCGAGAGTGAACATTGCTCACGTTTTACACAGTTTTAGCTCACGTTTTATGTCAGTTTTACAGCACGCCACATAACGTCTCCATAGACACGGCCCAGCTTGGCTGGTGCTAGCGGAACAGACGGTACAGACGCATCTACTACTGCTGAAGCCAGTTTGTTTAAGACTCGGATTTTAAATGTTACTCATGTCTGTGATTCTTCAGTCCTATATTTATTTGGATGTGGCAATGATTTTAGGCTGGTGATGGATGGGTAGAAGGATGTTCTATTGAAAAAGACTAAGATTTTCCTAAATAGTCGATGCAAATAACAGTCAGTATAATTTTCAAGTCATCAACCATTAGAGTATAATTAAAATTTTATTGAACAAACCTCCCAATGATAACAGTATTTTTTTCAAAAATAAAAAAGTCAAAATGCACTGTTATTTTATTATTATTATTTTACTTTTATTGCACTGCAAATTATTACGCACAAGAGAGTTTCAAAACATTTTATAGGTTGTAAAGAACCAAAAATGGTAATTTGTTGAATTTGCAGCATTAGGAGGTCATATTAGTGAAATCAAAAGCTATTTAAATCAAAATCATCTTAACAGGCCAAGTTACATGTTAACATAGGACCCCTTCTTTGATATCACCTTCACAATTCTTGCATCCATTGAACTTGTGAGTTTTTGGAGAGTTTCTGCTTGAATTTCTTTGCAGGATGTCAGAATAGCCTCCCAGAGCTGCTGTTTTGATGTGAACTGCCTCCCACCCTCATAGATCTTTTGCTTGAGGATGCTCCAAAGGTTCTCAATAGGGTTGAGGTCAGGGGAAGCCTTCAGGGACACTAAAGGGGCCTACCAGCTCTCTCCCTATGATTCCCGCCTAAAACATGACTCCGCCACCTCCTTGCTGACGTCGCAGCCTTGTTGGGACATGGTGGCCATCACCATGTCCCAACAACCATCCACTACTCCATCCATCTGGACCATCCAGGATTGCACGGCACTCATCAGTAAACAAGACTGTTTGAAAATTAGTCTTCATGTATTTCTGAGCCACTGCAACCGTTTCTGCTTGTGAGCATTGTTTAGGGGTGCCCGAATAGCAGGTTTATGCACAACTGCAAATCTCTCGAGGATCCTACACCTTGAGGTTCGCGGGACTCCAGAGGCACCAGTGGCTTCAATTACCTGTTTGCTGCTTTGTAATTGCATTTTAGCAGCTTCTCTCCTAATCCGATGAATTTGTCTGGCAGAAACCTTTCTCATTATGCCTTTATCTGCACGAACCCGTCTATGCTCTGAATCAGCCACAAATCTCTTTACAGCACGATGATCACTCTTAAGTTTTCGTGATATATCTAATGTTTTCATACCTTGTCCAAGGTATTGCACTATTGGACGTTTTTCAGCATCAGAGAGATCCTTTTTCTTTCCCATATTGCTTGAAACCTGTGGCCTGCTTAATAATGTGGAACGTCCTTCTTAAGTGGTTTTCCTTTGATTGGGCTCACCTTGCAAACTAATTATCACAGGTGTCTGAGATTGATTTCAATGATCCAAAGAGCCCTGAGACACGATACCATCCATGAGCTTAATTGAAAAACAAAAAATTAAATGTTTGACACTTTAATCCAATTTGCATAATAATTTGGAACGCGGTGTATTTATATTAAAAAAAAAAAATGGAACAAATGAACATGGACTAGTTCATTTTTTGAACTGTGAACTTCGTTCAAAATTTTGATAAATGAACTATGAACATGAACCAGTTCATTTTCATCTGTAATAACTGAACTTTGAGCTAGTTATTTTAAAGTGTGATAGCAAAACACTGATTAAGATACTTGCACAGGCTTGGTCCTAGCCGCAGAGGCCATGGGTTCGAGTCCGACCCGTGGCTGCATGTCATCCCCTCTCTCTCTCCCTGACTTTCCTGTCTCTGTCTCACTGTTCTATCACAATAAAAAGGCAAAAATGCCCCAAAAAATTTAGTGTTAACAAGCTAATAAATAAAATAGTTATAAACCATTCATAAATCCTTTACAAAGGTAGTCTTATTGTAAAGTGGTACCGACCAGTTTTCAAATTTGGGGGCGGGGCTAACTTGTTTCCCCCTGTTACTATTTATTACGTTTGTTAATTGTCAATGGGCAACAGTGTTTACAAACTGCAGCTTGGGAAAAGATAACCGCATTGCTTGTTACTAGGGTTGCACGGTATACCGGTACCAGTATAGTACCGCGATAGTAGAGTTTTGAAAACGGTACTATACCAGCATTTAAAAACAAACGGTACTTTTATTTCATTTTATTGAATGCAAATGAATTGGTAAATTGGAGCCTGTCTCTTTAAGCACAGCGAGGCCAGCGAGTGTGACGTAGTTGCCCGAGCGGATGTAAGCCGCCTCCCACGCGCACTCGCATGTTTAGACTGAGGAGAGAGAAACGACAAGTCGCGTCTTAGACAGACGGAGCGGGTTGAAGAAAATACAGTAGATAGAGATGGCAGCTGCAGAAAAGCCCGAACTTGTGGAC